>NW_027202715.1:2392500-2642500 GCF_024711535.1 Dipodomys merriami
TGATAATGGTTTGAGTAAAGATACAGTGCAGAACTTCATTCAGATTGTCCCTCCCAATGACTTGGTATATAGTGCATTAACTAGAAATGCTGAGGTAGCAAGGGAAGTACTAATAAATGGGATGCTTTCCAGGGATGATAGCTAAGTCCAGGCAAGCCCAAGCCAAAACTGAGAAGAAAATGTTATAGGCACTCAAGGTATAGTTTGGCCAGATTTGCTCATAACAGCGAATATTTCATTCTAATTAAATTAATTGGGATTTGGGATTTTCTGTTAAAAAAGAGTGACTGATTCTAAGCATATTAACATTAAGGATTATGCAACAATAGTCATGTAGCTAAAAGTTACTATCTTTGCCTTTTTAATTGATAGATTCCAGAGCCTCAAGAGTGATTAAACTCATCTGCTTGTTTGTTTCTCCCATGGTTCTAGGGAATGGGTGCTGAATGGACCCTCCAGTAAAGGAAGAGGCTCCCCACCCAGTAATGATTAGATGGAAGGGGGAAAATGTAAAGAATGAGTTTTTCTCCCTATTGCTCTTTTTCTGCTAACAACACAATTTTTTATTTACACATGTGCAGTACAGATATAGGGAGAGGAGGTGGAGGTATGTGAAAGGACTCTTTTACTCTTGTTCTTGATTTCTAGTAACCCTCAGCCATAGTCAGATAGACCCTTAGTCTAGAGAATTGTGTGGCTAGGCAAATGAATTGGAATTTTTTTTTCATTGCATCAAGATTTCTAAGTGATATAAGTGAACCTGGGTAGTCTAAAATTTCTGTTGTCAGAATCCCCTTTAATTAAAAATAAGTTCATATTTTCTCAGTATTAAAAACACATTCTGGAAATATAGAGATGGGTGAAAGATTTTTCTCCCTTTTGAAAATGTATTTTGTGAGCTGTTGCCTTATATTTCCAGTTTGTACTTCTGTTTGGGTTTACCATTTTCAGAGACAGGAATAAAATATTTCAAAGTTTTTCAGGTCAGTCCACATTTATTCTCACTTAAGCAGTTAATATTCTTAAAAAAAATTCCCTCCTATCCTATGGGTCACTAGTAAATGGTAGCAAAGACTGTCTTGTTGAGGTTTTGTCAGCTTTTGGCCAATACCCATGTTAGACTCAGGGGAGACTTTATCTTTGACATTCACTTTACTCTTTTCTGTTCTTTTAGGTCTTTCACTACCTTTCCTACAGTGCTTGGCAAGATATCGTTTCTACTTCCCCTTCATGTACCATGCCAGTGACATCTTAGCTGCCAGAGTGTGGAGCTGGCCTGTGGGAGTCAAGTAAGTGCCTTTTTTACTATTTGGCATGGTTTTTGCTTACTTTGCAAAGCCATGTAGAAAAACTTCTTAAGATTAGTTTTTAAAAAGGCACTTGCTTGATTCTTGTGGGCCAGCTCTTTGCTCCAGCCTGCTGTTGAACACCTGGTAGCTAACCTGGGGCTGAATTCAATGAGGTGACTATGACAGAATGGCTCATTTATGCTAGGTAGACCCGAAGGATGTTAGGCTTGATTTTGGTATGAGCATTCATACTGGTGAGAAACTGCTGCTATCCCATTTCAGAGCAGTATGTTACCCTCATCTCCTTAAAATTAGCAGAATTAACAAGGGTCTGCAAATCTAAACAACTGAGTTGTATTAAATAAGAATCACTCTTAAAGGGAAGCCAGTGACCTCAGCATTTGTCTTAACTGTTTGACTTCAGTATGGAAGAAATTTTCATGGGTGACATTGTTTGGGTTTTTATGTTTGCTGCTAAAGTTGCTAAAACCTGATATTTTACTTTTGCAGGTCATCTTGTAAATGTTGCCTATGTAAATTAACACGTCCCCTGTTATGTCATAACAACCATGTAAGGGAGAGTGTTTTCCTGCTCTGTCTTAGGTATTGGTGATGTGACCTGTTCACGCAGGGGAAACTTGAACATTCACAGGTATGTGAAGATCATGATTCATAAACATTTCTCCCTGGAAACTAAACAGCTTATTTTAGTGTGAACTTATGATATGATTTTATAAAATTTATCTTTCCAGTTGAGTTTTCTGCCCCCAATTCTAACAGAACAGGATTTGCCAAGTATAGCCTGGATTGCTGCTTATTTATATAAATAAAATTTTATTTAAACACAAAGCTCTTTAATATTGTCTATAGCTGCCCTTGTACTACATCAACAAGGTGGAGTTATTGCCACTGAGACCATATGATCCATAAGGCATAAAATATTTCTTATTTGTCTCTTTAATAAAAACTTGGTTGGGCTGGGAAGGTGGCTCAGTGGTAGAGTGCTTGCCTCACATGCATGAGGTCCTGGGTTTGATTCCTCAGCACCAATCACATAACAGGAAAAAGCCAGAAGTGGTGCTGTGGCTCAAGTGGTAGAGCACTAACTAGCCTTGAGCGGAGGGACAGGCCCAGAGTTCAAGCCCCACAGCCAACCAAAAACAAAACAAAACAACAAAAAAGAAAACTTTGTTAACTGCTTCTGTAGAATAGTCAAACTTCAAATTGTATTTAGAATTAAACTTTCTTGAACAAGAGTTGATTTTAGATAGGTTTATGAGGAGAAAACCAAGAAAACTAGACCTGTATCAAAATGCTGCAGACCAGCAAGTAAATACTGCAACGGATGTAGTGTTATAATTACTAATATAAGATTAATGAAGTGCAAAGCTATGATGGCAGTCCAGCTTTCTCTATTCTTTCCTTCATTGTATTCCCCAACTTTCTTTTTCTCTCCCTGTATAGTCTTCACTTAGTGGCAGGATGTTATGTTTTAGATCCTCTAAAGGTTTTATAGAAGAGATAAAGATAAAAGAGGATATCTGGTACCACCAAAAAGTGATAGCAATGTTATCTCTTTATCCATGGAAGAATTATTGTAGTTAACATGGGCTTGAAATCATGGTTTTGGGGAACAGAGATGTTCAGGGATTACAGACCAGATTAGTGGTAAGGTTGAAACTACAGGCTAGGCCTCCTGCCTCCTCTCCCAGTGATCCTTGTATTAGATCTCCCATCTTATTAGTGACTGCTTTCCTTGTCTGTTTATAAGGCAGTCTATTTTCTTTTATTCCCCCTGAAGTAGAAGCAAAGACTTGATGATTTAAATCACACAGATAGGATTTTGGGAATGTAAGCTTTACTTGGAATTTGAGGGGTTTTTTTTTTCATTGTTGGGAAATTTCTGGAAGACTACTGCTTCTGTGTGTGTGTGTGTGTGTGTGTGTGTGTGTGTGTGTGTGTGTGTGTGTGTGTGTGTGTGTGTGTGTGTGTGTGTGTGTGTGTTGGGGGGGGGCTCATGTGCGTGCCTGTGTTGGTCTTGAACTCGGGGCCTGGGTGCTGTTCCTTAACCTTATTACGAAGGCTGGAACTCTACCACTTGAGCCACAGCTTTACTTTTGGCTTTCTGATGGTTAATAAGAGTCTCATGTACTTTCCTGCCTGGTCTAACTTCGAACCAAGAAGCTACTCAGCTTCCTGAGTAGCTAGGAATACAGGCATGAGCCACCAGCTCCAAGTAAAAGGACTGCTTCTTAATAATTCAAAAACATTAGATGGAATAAGAAAAGAAGTCTGAGCTTTGTTTTTTATAGCCAAGTGTAAAACCAAAATTGACATTACTAGGCTTCCCTTCTGTATATGTGTATGGAAAGTGTGTGTGTGTGTGTGTGTGTGTGTGTGTGTGTGTGTGTGTGTGTGTGTGTGTGTGTGTGTGTGTGTGTATGGAAAGTGTGTGTGTGTGTGTGTGTGTGTGTGTGTGTGTGTGTGTGTCAGACAGTTCTGGGGCTTGAACTCAAGAGCATGGGCACTGTCCCTGATCTTCTTTTGCTCAAGGCTAGTGTTCTGCCACTTGAGCTACAGCTCTACTTGTGATTTTTTTTTTTTTTTAGTAGTTTCTTGGAGATAAAAGTCTCTGCCTGTGCTGGCTTCGAACTGTGATCCTCAGAGCTCAGCCTTCTGAGTAGCTTGGATTACAGGCATGAGCCAATAGTCCCTGGTGACTAGATTAATATAGCACCTCTGAGTTTGTCTGTGAGGGCTTTTCCAGAGACTTTGACATTGGGACAGCAACCTAGGGAGAAAGACCTACCTAGAATGTGAGTGGTGCCTGCTAATAGGCTGGAGGCCCAGATGGAATAAAAGAGTAAAAAAAAGGAGGAAGACTGCTAGCAAGCTAGGCTTGCTTTCTGCTTTCTGTCTACCATCTTGGGAGCAGCTCCATCCTGTTCCCCCGTCCCCTCCCAGTCCTGCTGCCATGATGCGGTACCTCACCAGGAGCCCATAGAAATGAAGTAGGTAAACCATGGACTGAAACCTCTAACCTCTGAGAGAAAATAAATTATTCCTCCTTTAAACTTTTTTCCTTGAGTATTTGTCATAGTATCAAGGAGTCTGACTAACACAGCATTTTAAGACTCTTTGTTGTTTTTTTGAGCTTCGTACTTTAAAAGACTAACAGTCTTATTTTAGAATCAGGAATATGTTGATTTTAGAATTGTATGTTTTTATCATTATTATTTTAAGACAACTTGCTGCTCAAGTTGGCCTTAAACCCCTAGGCTCAAGGCAGTCCCCCTGCCTTGGTTTCTCTAGAAGCCTAGACTACTAGGCTTATACCCATAGCTTGGGAACTGTTGCCACATATAGATTCAAATCAGAACAGTCTTTATGTCCAAAATATGCTACTACTCCCTGCTTCACACTGGCACTTTGGTTCTGGCTGCCAATATATTTCACCTACATTATATTAACAGTTTCCAAATTTGTCTCCCTGAATTTGTCCCTTCTTCCTGATAGTCAGGACTCAGCAGTGAGAGTGATGACAAGAAGCAGGAAACTCTTCAGTAACTTCTGATCTCACTCAGAGTAAAAGACAAAGTTCTTCAAATGACCAGAGTCAGTGATGATAAATTGGATCACCAAAGGGGAAAGCCTCTGATTTGTAGCATTTGCCCCTTTTCCTGGTATAATTACTTCCACATTGGTGAAATCAAAGTTCTAGAATGGATAACAATCTACTCTCTAGCCATTATTGGCTTCAACAGACCACTCCCAAACGTTTGGCTCTGTGGTTGACTTCCATCTGCTACCATTCTCCCTTTTGCTCACCCTCTTCATGAGATACTGACCTTATTGAAATACTCTAGACAGGCACCTGCTTTCCAGGGCTTTGCATTTGCACTTTTATGTGATTAGGATGCCCTTCCCTTAAACACAGCTCATTCCTTATCTCCTTTAAGTCTCTTCTGCTCAAATTTGGAGTAAGGTCTTCCCTAATCTTCCTGTATAAAGGTCTTATTTTATTGGATGTTCTGAGGTGATTTCTAATATATACTATAGTGTTTTTGTGCGTGCTTGTTACCTTGCTGTAGGATGCATTACTGTTATTTCTAATAAGCAGTGTTGGGGGTGGGGTGGGGATAATGGGTGGGGTTAATGGGTGGGGATAGTGGTGGGGATAATGGGTATTTTTGCTGTTGAGGCTGAAAAAGAACCATTCCATTTTTGTTCAGATGAAAATGCCTGTGACACATATAAACGAGTCACTTTGGGCTTGTTATTGGTACTTGTAATTTTAAACTTGTATTTTTTTCTTTTCTTTCTTTTTTTATTTTTATTATTTTTATTTTTTTTGGTTGGTTGTGGGGCTTGAACTCTGAGCCTGGGGGTTGTTCCTCAGCTCTTCAGCTCAAGGTGAGCACTCTACCACTTGAGCTACAGCGCCACTTCCTCTTTTTTTTATTTTTTTAAAAACATATCATGCTAGAGATTCAACCCAGGGCTTTTGTGTAGGGTTGACAAGTACTTTGTCACTGAACTACATCCCTAGCTGACACTTTAAATTTCTTTTCTTCTTTCTTTCTTTCTTTCTTTCTTTCTTTCTTTCTTTCTTTCTTTCTTTCTTTCTTTCTTTCTTTCTTTCTTTCTTTCTTTTTCTTTCTTTTTTAGTGGGTTGTAGGGCTTGAACTCTGGGCTTGGGCCTCAGCTCTTCAGCTCAAGGCTAGTGCTCTACCACTTGAGCCACAGCGCTACTTCCCCAACACTTTAAATTTCTATTGACTTGAGTTCTTCATGGGCAACTCAACACTATTTATAGTTAAATGCATATGTGGTAGTGTATAATAATGAGAAAATGGAACTTTATATTTAATCAAAATGGGCTTATGAAGATGTTTTTTCTTTTTTCTCTTTTTTTTTTTTTTTGGGTCAGTCATGAGGCTTGAACTCTGGGCCTGGGAGAGTTTTTTTCTATAAATAAAAAATATATAGATTAATTTATTGTAATTAAAAAGGTATATGTTGTTTCATGAACTAGATGCTGCCTTTTTTTTCTTAACCTTAGCGTCTGCCATATTGTTTTCTTTTTTTTTTTTTTAACATTACTAAGAATATTTAAACTTTTATCTGTTTTTGTTTAGGCATAGCCAACATTACAACAAGGTAGCGAGATTGAGTATACTTACTGCTAGAGTTTTTTTCTTCTCTCTCTTTTTTTAATACTTATTTTATTGTTAAACTAATCAAAGTTGAAAACATGCTAGTAAGCAAGAGTCCCTGTTTCAGTTCTATCCTTTGTGATCTGATACATAGTTTTTTTTAAAAATTAAGTTTGTTCCTCTTTTTCTTTTCCTCCCTCCCTCCCTCCCTCCATCTGTCCCTCTTCCCCTCTCCCCCTCTTTCTTTACTTTTCCCCTCCCCTCCCTTCCCCTTCCCTTTTCCCTTCCCATTCCCCTTCCTTCTTTCCTAATTTAAGTCCCTTAAGTCTGAATCTCCACATTCAGTTCTTACGTACATTTATGGTTTGTATCATGTATGAAAGGGAGACTACCTGTAAGTGTTGCTAAGTAAATACTATGATATTAGCCCTGAAAATATCTGGAGGCAACTATGTGGATGAAGATCAGATTAGATTCATTCCTTCTCCTTAAGGAGAAGTAAATTTCAGCTAAACATATGGCAGAATTTTCTCTCATTAGATCAACATCAGAGTGTAATGAGCATAATTGGAAATCAGATTATCTTACTAGATCTGTTAGTGGAATAAGAGATGGCACCTCTTTTCCAAGCCTATTGAAAAATATAAGCTACTACTTGATATTATTCTGAATAAATCTTTAGATTATCTAGATGGCTAGATTATCTGTTTTCTAAGAACCCTTTTTTATGGCTTGTCCGTTCTTTTTTTTTTTCTTCTTCAAGTTTTTACTTAAAAATGTCAATTTCTGGCTGGGCAAAGGTAACTCATTCCTTTTAGCTAGTTGGAAGGTACAGATCAGGAAGATCCTGGTTTGAGGTAAGCCTAGGCAAAAGTTTTACAGGTCCCATTTCAACTAATAGCCATGTCTGCCATCCCAGCTGCAACAAGAAGTAAATAGGATTGTGGTTCTAAGCCAAATCCAGTCAATGTTAAAAACCTGAAATGGTAACTCCTCTGTATAATACTTTAATAATAACAATAGAATTATATTAAAAAATTTATGAAACCTCATCTCAATAGAAAAAGCTGAGTGGTGGAATGCCCTGGTCATCACAATTATAGTGGAAAGTATAAACAGGAAGATTATTATCCAGGCTGGCCAGCATAGAAGGCTAGATGCTATCTCTAGTGTGGCTCAAGTGGTAGAGTGCCTGCTTAGCAGGACCAAACTCTGAAAAAGAAAGTAAATTTCTATATTATACTGATTTTGTTTGTTTTTAGTGCCAGTCCTAGAGCTTGAACTTAAGTTCTGGGCTCCCTGTCCCTAGCTTCCTTTGCCCAAGACTAGTGTTCTATCTCTTGAGCTGCAGCTCTACTTTTGACTTTTTTTTTTTGTCATGGGTCTTGAACTCTGGGCCTGGGCACTGTCCCTCAGCTCTTCAGCTCAAGGCAAGCGCTCTACCACTTGAGCCACAGCGCCACTTCCAGTTTTCGGTTGGTTAATTGGAGATAAGAGTCTCACAGACTTTCCTGCCTGGGCTGGCTTTGAACTGTGATCCTCAGATCTCAGCCTCCTGAATAGCTAGGATTACAGGTGTGAACCACTAGCACCTGGCTACTTTTGGCTTTTTTTGAGTAGTTTATTGGAGATATGAGTCTCATGGATTTCCTGCCAACGCTTTGAACTGAGATCCTCAGATCTCATGAGAAGCTAGTATTACAGGCATGAGCTGCTAGTGTCCTGCTCAACTTCTAGCTTTTTTTTGGGGGGGGGGTTAATTAATTGGAGATAAGAGTCTCACAGATTTTTCTTGCTCAGGCTGGTTTTGAACCATGATCCTCAGAACTCAGCATCTTGAATAGGTAGGATTATAGGTGTAAGTCACTGGAGCCTGGTTACTGACTTGTTAAAAAACATAAGTGAATTTATGTTTCTTCCCTTCTGTCTTGTCCTTTTCCTCTTATTTTGCTCCAAGGCAACCATAAAGTATATATTCTGCCATTTTCCCCTCATACTTATATAATTAGCTTATATTTTTATTATACATTTTTATTGTTATACACTAATTGTACAAAGGAGGATTAACTGTATTACTTTAAAAAAATCTGCTTTTCAAGGAGGAGGCTACAATGCTTGATAAGAAATGTACTCATTAAGCCGGGTGCTGGTGGCTCACGCCTGTAATCCTAGCTACTCAGGAGGCTGAGATCTGAGGATCTCGGTTCAAAGCCAGCCCGGGCAGGAGACACTGTGAGACTCCTATCTCCACCAGAAAACCGGAAGTGGTGCTGTAGCTCAAGTGGTAGAGCGCTCGCCTTGAGCTGAAGAGCTGAGGGACAGTGCCCAGGCCCAGAGTTCAAGCCCCACAACTGACCAAAAAAAAAAAAAAAAAAAAAAAAAAAAGAAATGTACTCATTATCTTGCCCATGTAATTCTAACTCCTCTGTACAGTATTTTCACAATTAAAAAAAATGAAAAAAAATCTGCTTTTCAACATCCATTCTTCTAGGCATAAGTTATATAGTTGTGTAGTTTACAGTTGTATGAAATTGGATTATTGTATAAATTATTCTTTATCCTATTTTTCTCAAGTGGTGATAAATAGTAGATAAATGAAATAGCTCTGAGCCATTATTCAATGGCTTTGTCATTATATATGGGATTAACCATAGTATGGCTTTACCTTTTTTTAACTGGTCTGTAATGGATTCACTTTGCTTCCCATTTTTTTCACCATGGTCATTGTTAAGTGTCTTGTACATATTTTTTTCTTATGGGTACATTTTGAAAATAAGATACATAGGAATGGGATTGCTGCATTTTATCAACAGATAAATGCATATTAATACTTAATTACTAGATTAGTTTCCAAACCCAACCTAAGAGTCTTTCTAAGACTCTCGTCTGGTTCATGTAAAATTAGAACATAAATTTATATAGCCTTTAAATAATTATAGATTTTCTTGATTTTTAAAAAAGAATCTTACCCAAAGAGTTCTGTTATAAAAAATTAACCATCTCTCTCTGTTTGAAGTGACAGTGTTATTTTGGCATAGAGTAAAACAAATTTCATTTGCTTTGGCTCTGGTTTACATACTTGGAACCAATGTGATATTCTAATGGACTAGATGGTAAATGGAGTTGATAGAAATTTTGAAATCTGACTTTTGAGGATAGGGTTTGGGAAAATAAAGACCATTTTAGTAGTAGATTTTTATTTTTAAATTGGGTAGTCACTTGATTGCAAGAGGATTAATTATAAGAATCTCTTCTCTAGTGGTGTCGCAGATTGAACAGATAAATATAGAGTACCAATGTTCAGAGAGAGAATGCTGTAGAAAATGTGTGGGTAGCTGTTGTAGTTTCATATAGCAGATAACATCTAGAATAAAGAACAGATGAAAATACTCATTGAGGATTAGTGTTCTTGAAACATCATCAAATTCAACATTGCCCAAGCCTAACACTCACAGCCATTCATAATCTTGCTCATCTTGTCCGATGATATTTCCCACTGAGCTCAACCCACTTTTCTTTAGTCCCATCTGTGTGCTTTCACACTCATTCAGTGCCATTCTTTTGTTCTCATCCTTTGGAAGGCATATCTTTCTCTTTCTACACCTGATTGTTGTCTGTCCATTTTTAGTGTTCTGTATGTGTTTTCTCTTCATAAGACGTCTGGCTTTACTAGTCCATGTTGATCTTTTTAGTTCTTGACTCCTGTAGCACTGATACCTTGAATTTTCTCCAGCTGGTTCCTGAATGCATATTTGCACAGCAGTAAAAAGCTGCCCCCCTCCCTTGAATGTGCTTGTGAAATGTTATTTTAAATACTGAATTTCCAAAATAATAAAGATATGGTCAATAAATAAAATAAGACAGTCAATAAATAAAATAATTAACAAGGAAATACGGCATACTAAGGATCTTATGAAAAAACAATGAAGAACAGATTAGAGCTAGTTGCTCTTAGAGGGGCGGACCAACTCTACTAGTTAGTGTAAGCAGAAAAAGAATTGAAAGATTTTAGGTAGCTCATGAATCTTCAAGGAAGGCAGAGAATCAGTCTTGATGTCTGCTTAGCCAGAAACAAGGCCCAGATTGTACCATGGGACAAAAATAAATGGAAGCTCTATGGCTTTTGCCACAGGCACAGGAATTAGAACTTGCCCTGTTTTGCTGATAGATGCATTGGTGAAGATCACTTCTATCACTTTGAAATGTTCAGAATGGATCCACTTTGTGTCTCCATTATATACTTCTAACTGAAATAGTGTGTGGATGTGTTTGATTGGCAGAATCTAGGCCATACACCTACCTCTTGTTTGCAAAAGAGGCTGGGATGTTTTGGTTTCTATCTTGGGAGACAGGTTTTATAAGACGAGAAATTCTCTTAAGCAAGAAAAGCACTACATTTGAGAAACCATGAGAAATTTGATATGGTTGAAAGACATTAGAAGGTAATTTAGAGTTGAATAGTCAGAGATGGCCTCACTTGGAGCATCATAGGTTGACACATGACAAAGAAATCCATGGAAGGAGAGTTTGTCAATAGACAAAAATAAGTGAAAAGCCCCTGGTTTGGGGTTGGTGAGGCATGAATGTTATTTGAGCCTGGCCTTTTGGTGGAACAGCAGATTGGTTAATGTGGGTCCAGTGTATAAGAGGAAGAGTAACAGAAGTAACACAGGGAATGATGGTTTTAACACAAGCTTGAGGACTCTCAACTTCCTTCCTCTTTCCTTCTCTGAGGTGCTCTGTGGAGAATAAGAATGCAGTTAGAGTTGTGGAGACAAAAAAGCAAAAAAGACATTTTGGTGTTATTAAACCCCATCAACTGTTGGAGATCATGGAGTGACTAAAATTATTTATATATTCTTCAGAAAGAACACCATGAGGGATTTAGCAAAGATTAGAAATGCTAGAAAGACTATGTATCCAATGAATAGAGGGATGAGCCTTTCTGGTTTTATTCTAGGTCTTATCCTGGTAGGCTTTGCTTCTTGTTTATTCTTACCCTGATGGGCAGGAACAGTATATTATGGTTACAATTACTTGTACTGTGATAACCTCTCCAGACTGCTGCAGAATAAAAAAAGCTAGCCACAAATGTACACGGATAGTTCTTTCCCATTGAAGAATTGCCTTATAAGCTGAGTGCTGTGGTTTAAACCTGTAATCTCAGCGCTTAGGAATTGGAGGCATGGAAGTGGCACTGTGGCTCAAGTGGTAGAGCGCTTGCTCTTCAGAGCACAGGGACAGCACCAAAATCCAGAGTTCAAGCCCCACAACCGACCAAAAAAAAAAAAAAAAGGAATTGGAGGCAAGATTGTTTAGGCCAGCTCAGTGGTAGCATACTTAGCTAACATGCTAACATATATAAGGCCTTGTGTTCAGTCCTCAACACCACCACCACAAAAAAGTGATACACAACTGCTTTTTATATTCTCTTTACAAAAGAAATCAATCCCAAAACAAGTGAGGTAAATGTGCCATTGAACTGCAGAACAGTTACCACTCTGAGTAAAGTGGACTCTACTCCTTGTTCAGTCTCTTCCATTTGTGAAACTCAACTCCTGAAATTAGAACACAGTTCAAATTTATCTAGTCCTCTTATACCGCAGAGTGGTATTTGGATGTTAGATGAACTAACAAGAGTTTCAGGTGGTAATACACAGTAACTTCTGCCCTGCTAGTATTTTTTGGATAGGAACCTTTTCTATGCATTGTAACATGCTTTTAGCAGCATCCCTGGTCTCTACCCTGTAGATTCAGGTAGCACATGCTTCCCTCGCTGTGATAACCAAAAAATGTCTTTAGACACTGTCAGATGCATCTGACAGTGTTTGCGAACCATTGCTCTAACTGAATCTCACCAACTCTCTTTAAAAACTTTTATTTTCCTATTTGTCTTTCTAATATTTGATGACCATACACTGAGAAAGGACCTTCCTTCCTTGCTTCTTCCCTCTCTCCTTCCCTCCCTCCCTCCCTCCCTCCTTCCCTCTCTCTCTTTCTTTCTTGCCCTTCTTTCCTTTCTCTCTCTCTCTCTCTCTCTCTCTCTCTCTCTCTCTCTCTCTCTCTCTCTCTGTTCTTTTGTTTGTATGACAGGAACTCAGGCTGGCCTTGAAATCTTGAGGCTCAAGTGATCCTTTAGCCTTGGCCTTCTGAGTGACTGAGTCTACAGATACACATCATCATACTTGGCTCCAGAAAGTTTTAACATAGTCTTGAAGTGAAGAGTCAAAACTTCATTTTTGTTGTGTTTATATCATTTAAGTTGTTCCAACACTACTACTGTAAAATCAAGTAAGATAATACAGGCCTGAAACTGGGCCTCTGTGACTCAGGCCTGTAACCATAGCTACTCAGAAGGCTGAAATGGAGAGATTATGGTTTGATGCCAGCTAGATAGAAAAATCTTTGAGATATTCATTTTTATTTCTCTCAAGTATTGTTTACCTAAGAGGACCGATGCTGAGTCACAAGGTAATTTTTTTTTTTTTATCTTGTAGGGAATGTCTGAACTGTTTCCCCAAGTGTTTGTACCATTTTTTGAATCCCAACAATGCGTCAGGGTTCCAGTTTTCCCATATCTTCACCAACACTTATTCTTGCCTTTCTGGTTTTGCATTCTTGTAGATATGAGGTGCTAGCTCACTGTTTTTTTTGTTTGTTTGTTTGTTTTGTTTTGTTTTTCTGTTTAGTAGGAACTGAACCAGTTTCCCCTAAGCCTAGTCACCATATTCTTTACCATTTAGCTACACTCCTAGATCCTCGCTGTGGTTTGATATTTTAAACATTCCCTAATGTGTAGTGAGGTTGAGAATGCTTTTTAGCATGTACTTATTAGTTATTTGAAGCTATTAAAAATACCTACTTAAAACATTAGCCCATTTGTAAATTGAGTTGTTTCCCTATTGTTGACTTATGAGAGGAAGGATGTCTTTTTAAAACTTTTTTTTTACTTCCTTATGATTCCAACATTTATTCATTTATTTAAACTGACAACTCAAAATCATTTTTTCAAAGAAGGTAGTTGTATGTTCTTTTCATGTTATTCAGAGCTTTTGAATGTCATCACTAAAAACTGGTCAATATTTTAAAAAATGAAATGAAGATAATTGATGTGCAAAGGCAGATAAGAAAAAGAATGAAAAAAACATTGCTCATGTAAATCAATAATGGTAAAATCTTTTGGACTGAATTAAATCCCTGAAATTCCTCAGGATTACATGACTGCTGCATTAAACAACTAATTGTTGCGTTTGACTTAGTTCTTGAGCATATGCTTTCACCAGGAATTTAAGAAAAAACAGAGTGATTTGTATATAACACTTAGATTATTTGACTTACCTCTTCTCATCAGGGTTGTGGATATTTAAGGAATTTATAACTGGTTTAACTAGATTTTGAAAATAGCTCATATGCTCCTATTTTTTAAATTTTTTATTGTGAAAATACCGTACAGAGGGGTTACAATTACATGAGCAAAGTAATGAGTACATTTCTTTTTTTTGGGGGGGGGGTCCGGTCGTGGGGCCTGAACTCTGGGCCTGGGCGCTGCCCCTCAGTTCTTCAGCTCAAGGCTAGCACTCTACTACTTGAGCCACAGCGCCACTTCTGGCTTTTTTCTTTTTGCTTATGTGGTGCTGAGGAATCGAACCCAGGGCCTCATGCATGCAAGGCAATCGCTCTACCACTGAGCCACCTTCCCAGCCCAATGAGTACATTTCTTATCAAGCATTGTTGCTTCCCCCTTTGTTTTTCCCCTACCATCCCTGCCCTTCCATCTCCATGCCAATGCTGGCCTTTCCCCCCCAAAGTTGCAAAGTTTGTTTTTCGACATATCATTGTTGCAATGGGTCCACCTGTATTCCTATTTAAACAATTTGTTTTTTCCCTTCCCCTCCCCAAATTATGCCAACATCAAATACAGTGAAAACAGGGGTTCTCCCGTGGGGGAGGAATATACAAAGCAACAAAAATCACTTTATAAATATGTTAGAAACAATAGCAAGAAAGAAAAAAAATACTTGTGTCCTTACTTTGGGGTTCATTTTGCCTAATATCATCTTATCTGACCTTTCAGCCTGTCATCTCAGACATATACTAGTTATTGCAAATAAGGGAAACCATGGACCTATGTTTCTTTGGGTCTGGCTTACTTCACTTAATATAATTTTTTCCAAGTCTTTCCATTTCCTAACAAATGGGGCAATGTCATTCTTTCTGATGGATGCATAGAATTCCATTGTGTCTATATACCACATTTTCTTGATCCATTCTCATCTACTGAGGGGCATCTGGGCTAGCAAGATCAATAGAAAGCCCATGGGTTGGGAGGAGATCTTCACTAGCCATACAGCGGACAAGAGTCTCATATCTAAAATATACCTGGAAAAAAATTAAATCCCCCAACAAATCCTCAAAGAAACAATTGACCAATAAATAAGTGGGCTAAAGACTTAAAGAGAAACTTCTCTGAAGAGGAAAGAAGGGAAGCCGGGCGCCGGTGGCTCAGGCCTGTAATCCTAGCTATTCAGGAGGCTGAGATCTGAGAATCGCGGTTCAAAGCCAGCCCGGGCAGGAAAGACGTGAGACTCCTATCTCCAATAAATCACTAGAAAACCGGAAGTGGCGCTGTAGCTCAAGTGGTAGAGCGCTCGCCTTGAGCTGAAGAGCTGAGGGACAGCGCCCAAGCCCAGAGTTCAAGCCCCATGACCGACAAAAAAAAAAAAAAAAAAGAGGAAAGAAGGGTGGCCAATAGATAAATGAAGAAATGCTCAACCTCTCTAGCCATAAAAGAAATTCAAATCAAAACAACACTGAGATACCACCTCACCACAGTTAGAATGGCTATAATCAAGAACTCTAATAACAACAGATGCTGGAGAGGATGTAGACAGAAGGGAACCCTATTGCATTGTTGGTGGGAGTGTAAACTTGTTCAACCATTTTGGAAAGTAGTATGGAGGTTCTTCAAAAGACTCCACATAGAGCTCCCCTATGACCCAGCAATCCCACTTTTGGGCATTTACCTGAATGATCACAAACAAGACCATACTAAAGCTACCAGCACAACTATGTTTATTGCAACATTATTTACCATAGCTAAGATATGGAACCATTTTTTTTTGTAGACACAAATCCAGGCTGTTTATTAACTTGATTAAATTATATGAGAAAGCATCCCTGAAACCAAAATGACCCTTTCCAGAATTGCTTTTTCTTCATCTAATGGCATTAATATGAGTATAATATTTCAGTAAGAGCATTTATGCCTGATTAGTATTAAATTGAAAAATATAACAAATAGAATATCTGAATGAAGTGCTGGAGGGAGGTTTGGGATGATTGGAAAGAGCCCAGGCTTTGGTGCTGGGCTGGATTTCAAATCCTACCTTTGGGCACCTTGGACAACCATATCATCTATTTAAGATCCAGACTTCTCTTCTGTGAAATGGGGTTTTGTGAAATGATGAGGATAAAGCAAGATGTTGTGAGAACAGTATTCAGGCTAGCACTTGGCACGTAGCACTCATTCACTTGATATGTCAGATACTTCAATGTATATGTTTTGGGGGAAAAGTAACAAATTAAAAAAAATTAGACGAAGCATCTACTCAATCTTGATAAGCCTTCTTGGTATTTCCATTTCACAAAGGTGTATAAAGCAGAGCTGGACCTTCTTTTTTTTTAAAGAGTTTTTGAAAATTTCCTTTATTGTTACTATAAAGATGGAAGGTATAATTATATAAGTCAGGTAATGAATTTTCAAATAGTGAAAAATTTTTTTATTATAATAATAGAATGTGCTTATTTAAGAAAATTTGGAAAGTTTCTTTAAAAGTCACATTTTATAAAATCCAGAAAAAGTTTATGAATGGAAGCTGTAAATGGGAATATGGTCCAAGAAGGGAAGTAAAGAATCCCTAAAACAAATAATACTAGAGCCATACCATACATCTGTGGCTCCTACCTGTAATTCCACTCAGAAGGCTGACTTGTGGCCTACCTGCACAGAAAAGCCCTTAAAAATCATTCTCCAAAATAGCAAGAAGCAGAATAGGAGATATGCTCAAATGATTAGTGTTGCCAGCCTAGTAAGTAAAGTTAAGCAAGCCTGAGGTCATGAGTTCAAATCCCAGTACTGCTAACAAAGAAAACACAATAGCATTAATTGGAAATGCTGAGTAAGAGTTAATAAAGAACAGCATTTGGCTAACTTGAGTGATACCCTAGGTTTAGTTCCCAGTAAGGAGGCAGGGATAGTGGTGGGATGAGACAGAGGAAAACTACAAAAGAGATTTCTTGCTTTACTCAGTTCTAAAATAGACTTTTGCAAAAGGTTAATTAGGAGAATATACAATCAAGAGTCAGTTTACAGTATTAGAAAAGGCACAAAATGAGATGAGGTTCCTGAAGAATATTCTGACACAAAAACATTTTTGAAAGCTAGAATATAGGAATAGGTAAGAATAAACTATTATTGATAGTCAATGATATTAACACAGCAATGAAATATGTTTCCTTCTGTTCTCATTTCTGATGAAGATCTTTTTCTCTATTTGAAGGTAAGGTGATGTATGTTTTTAGTCCCAGCTACATGGGTCTGAGGCTGGCCCTGGGCAGAAGCACAAAACCCAGAGTTCAAACCTCAGTACACTTCCACCTCAAAAACTAATTAAGAAAAAAGGGATTGGAGTTGTGGCTTGATGGTAGAACTCTTGCGTAGCATGCTTGAGCTTTTATAGGCTCAATCACTAACACAATAAATAAATAAATGGTAAGGGTATTTTTGAGGAAGTGATAGTTGCAGAATACCCTTCCTTTCTGAATACGATTGTGAATAGTAGTAAAGTAAAAAAGTAGTAAGTAGTAAGTGTTATAACCATTCCATCAATATAGCAGCACCTAGCTATGTGCCTGGTTAGAATTGAGATGCAATTATAAAATGAGCATTGAATTGTTTACATGATAACCTTATTTTATTAAATAAAATATGCTACTTTATCTTTTTTTGTAATAGGACTACTAGATTATATATGTGCTTCATATATTTCTATTAGATAGTGTTATACTTCCGACATAGTAATATTTATTAAGTTACTTTAAAAATTAGAAAAAAGTTACAGGTACTTAATCAAGATGTTAGTGTTTCCCCTATAAACAAGTACTATGTATTCTTATACCTAAATGGTTAAAAAACACATAAAGAATTCTGGTAGAAATGTTGTAGGTGTCTAATGGTGGAATGTGGTACGTGAGTGGCCCTGATCACTCACTATATTTTGCCATCTGTTCACTGTTTTTAAAAATACTTATTTAGGTCTGGGAAGGTGGCTCAGTGGTAGAGTGCTTGCCTAGCATGCATGAAGTCTGGGTTCGATTCCTCAGTACCACATAAACAGAAAAAGCCAGAAGTGGTGCTGTGGCTCAAGTGGTAGAGTGCTAGCCTTGAGCAAAAGAAGCTCAGGGACAGTGCCCAGGATCTGAGTTCAAGCCCCAGGACTGGCAAAAAAAAAATACATATTAAAAAATTAAACTTTTGAGAGCTTTATAGATTCATACACAATTGTAAGAAATACTCTAGAAAAACTTCTATCACACATGAAATGAGAGGTATGACCTCAGTGAAGAGATATTTTATTAAGTGTCTAGTGCAGAGAAAAGTTTTAACAGTGCTCAGAGAATGCTATCAAATAATCTGAAATAAGCTCTGCTGTGTATTTTAATCAACATACCTTCGTTCTACATGAGAATGGCTCTATTCTACTAGCCAAGCTCTGCCTCCTTACTAAGCCTAGAAAAGACTGCCAAGACAAGAAGAACTCATTATAACCACTGCCTCAAGAACAGATTTAATATCCTCATTTCACCCTGGATTTTAATTCCAATTATTACAATGATGTACTCATTTTGTTAATTTATTACCTTTGTAAATAGAAAATAAATCAGTATTTTCACACTGAAAAAAAAAAAGAAATACTCTAGAGACAGCCAGTGTGCCCTTAACAATTTTTATAGTGGCAACATTTTACCAAATTGTGGTATAATATTACAACTAAATTAGTGACACTAATATTATCCACAGGTCTTTTGAATATTTGCAGTTTTATCTGTATTTATTTGGATATGTGGGTGTGTATTTAGATCGAGGTGCATCTTATCATGTGTAGGTTTCTGTATCCAGGTCCCAGCTATCATTATCAGCACTAAAAGAAAAAACCAACAACCCCTCCCTACTTCCCCTCCTCCCCCACAACCAGTTTTTCTTTTTTTTTTTTTTTTTTGGTCTGGTCGTGGGACCTGAACTCTGGGCCTGGGCACTGTCCCTCAGCTCTTCAGCTCAAGGCTAGCGCTCTACCACTTGAGCCACAGCGCCACTTCTGGCTTTTTTCTTTTTGCTTATGTGGTGCTGAGGAATCGAACCCAGGGCCTCAGGCATGCAAGGCAAGCGCTCTACCACTGAGCCACCTTCCCAGCCCTTCACAACCAGTTTTTCACCAGAAGGATCTAACTTCATGTCCTTTTATAACCATACTGAATTTTTGTCCCCCATTTCTAACCCTGCTATTCTAGTCTCCATTTTTATTGGTTTGTCATTTCAGGAATGTCATATAAATAGAATTATGTACAATATAACTTTGTATAATTAGTTTTTTTTTCACTCAGCATGGTGGCACTGTGATTCATCGAAGTTGCTATGTGTATCAATAGTTGATTCCTTTAAAAATTATTGTGTTTGTGTGTATATAATTATATTTAACTCTTCTTAAGTGTACAATTCAATGATATTAAATACATTGTTGAGTAACCATGACCACTAACTTAACCCTAACTTAACATTTTTTATCCTTCCCAACAAAAACTTAAGCAATAACTCCTTTTTCCCACACCTCCTGAAAAGCTCTACTTTGTGTTTCTGTGAATTTGCCTATTTTATATGTCTGATAAAAAAGCATGTAATGTTTGTCTTTCTGTATCTGACTTATTTCACTAAACGTTTTCTTTTTAAAAAAACTATTTTCAAGGTCCATAACATGTTGTAGCACCCCCACAAATGTAATTGATTACTTAGTTAGGTCTCTTCATACCTATTATCCTATTATTCTAACTACTCAGGAGGCATTGTCCCTATAAGGCTGTCCAAGACTAAGGAATGTGACTCTTTATGATGGCCAGAAAGAGGATACCCCTCTTCTGTGCCAACATATATTTTGAGGTATATGAATACATGGAGGTTGGATATCTGGTAATTTCTTTTTGCTTTTAGAAGACTGTTCTACTTAATGCTTGCCTTTATTCCTTTTTGTGGTTCTTTGGATGGTAATAGTGAAAGTTGGTTGGGCTTTGGCAGGGGTTTTGTTTGCTCAGATTTACCTTCAGCCTTTGGATTACTAGGTAACTAAATAGAAAGGTCCTGTGATTCATTTCCTCCCCCTTACTGCTGCTGTTTAGAATACTGTATGGTATAAAGGCTATTAGTTTGGAAAGAGAGAGTGGAAAAAATGATTCTATTCTCTTAGGAAAGTATTTCCTTCTTACCCAGGCATCTTTTGTTTTCCTTCAGATGGTTCTCTTATGTCCCCCAGAGACCAGGGGTTGGGCCTTTTTGCATATTAAGAAAGCAGGACTTCTAGCCACACTTGCCTCTTGGAGATGTTTTCTGGAAAAATGTTGCTAAGCTGCTTTAGTAAAATAGGTCATAAACAGAAACTGCAAGCCACACCACCTCCTTTCATTATTATCTTTGTAGATATTAGTTTAGGGTTTTGACTATTTAGTGGTGCAGTTCTCCTACATACTTTTTCTGGAAGTACATATTTGACTCAGGATATATAAATGGAACTGATAAGGATAACAACAATTGATTGGAGTGAACATCCCCAGAATTTTATAGTCTGACTAAGAGACTTGCTTTTTTAAAAGTTATTATGAAATCTCCATCTTTACTAGATTCAGTGGTTAAGATTTTAATGTAACTACACAAAATTGATAAATAGGCTGATGGAACTAGTAAATAAAGATAATTTAAAAAATATAAGCCGGGCACTGGTGGTTCATGCCTGTAATCCTAGCTACTCAAGAGGCTGAGATCCGAGGATCGCGGTTCAAAGCCAGCCCAAGCAGGAAAGTCCATAAGACTCTTTTTTCCAGTAAACCATTCAAAAACTGGAAGTGGCATAGTGGCTCAAGTGGTAGAGTGCTAGCCTTGAGCTGAAGAGCTGAGGGACAGCGTTCAGGCCCAAAGTTCAAGTCCCATGACCAACAAAAAACAAACAAACAAAACAACCAACAACAACCAAAAAAACCTTTTCACTTGTTTTCTGTTAACTTCAGAAATTTCTCAGTTGATACTATAGTAGTTGTTGCATCATAGCAGTTGTATGGTCCAGACTATTCCAATCATCACTTTGTGTTCTCAGAGAAGTAGGTTTTGTTTTGTTTTGTGGGTTTTATTTTTATGTGCTCAGAATTGAACCCAGAGATGTGTGCATTCTAAGTAACACTATGTTCTACCACTGAAGTATATCTCCAGCTGTTTTTACTGAAATCAGCTATTTTTTAGCTCTAATTTATGTATCATACCATTCACTCATTTAAATACTCTTTGACCAAATATTAACAGAACAATTTCTCATAACAACTTTATTTCATTAAATAACAGTGTCCAAGATTGTCTACTACATGCAGATCACTCAGCTGTGTTTTTAGTGTGATCATATAGTTGTGATCACCACAATCAGTATAAAAAAGTATAAAAAACATAAGGAAGAAACTTTATAATAATTAGTAGTTATTACATATTACCTTCTGACACCTGCCCCCTACTTTCTGTCTTTGTGCTTGTTCTGAACACATTAGAAAGATATTCCTCCAGTAATTAAATAATTATATGATCCTAGTCTCATTGTTTGTACTAACCTCTCAAGCTTCTGGTAACCACTATTCAACTTTCTACTATTTAGATCCTATTTGTGAGCAAGGTCATGCAATATTTGTCTTTCTATGTTTGGGTTATTCACTTCCATATTGTCTAGATTCACCCATGTTAAAAGAAATGACAGAATTTCATTCTGATGACTGAATAGTATTCCATTGTGTATATAAAACACATTTTTTTAACCTTTCATCTGTTGATAGGCATCTAGGTTCATTCTTTATTTTAGCTCTTATGAATAATGCTGTAATAAATATGAGAATACAGACATCTCAGGAATATACCGATTTCATTTCCTTTGGATGTAGCAGATATGTTAGTAGGTATCTGAGGTAAGCAAACAAAGTAGGATAATCGCTATTGTAATAGAAACTCTGTTAGTACAGTATAGGAACTAAAGTGGTAATGTAGATGAGCAGGAGCCTTAAGTCAAGAATTACTTACTCTTAAAAGTTAATTTCAGATTATTATTCTGTATCTTCTGGGTAAAAGGCCTATTGTTCACTCTTGGTCTCAGATTTCAAACAACAGAAAGCATAGTTATTAAGGATTTATAATTTAAAAGTTAAGGGAGAGAGAATACCCATACAATATCCGTTTAAGTTCCTTGGGAAGAAAGTTGGTGGTATTTCTGCTTCTTATCCTTTCACTTGAATGTCAACAGTAGGCTAACCCTAACAATGGGGCACCAAGCTATTTATGACATTTATAACTACTCTGTGCTATACTTTTCCTCTAACAAAGGAGCAGGGGTTAGGATGGGTATAGATTGGATTTTTCTGTATGTTCTGCTGCTGTGTTACAGGCTCCTGTGTGGCTAGAGAAACATTTTGAAAGAATGAGGAAACCTAGACTAGAACTGGGAACAGTTACAGAGTGTTATAAATAAAAACTAGAAAAGCTCATTAATGGAATAAAGCTTATAAAGACAGTAGTGAAAAGATTTTTTTCTTTTTTATTATATTTTTTATTGTAAAGATACTGTACAGAGGGGTTACAGTTCCTGCTTTCACTGTATTTGATTCTGGTACCCTGTATCTTGTATATACATTTTTCTAATTTGGGGAGGGGAAAGGAAGTAACAAAATGCTGAAACAGGTTGACCCATTGTAACAATGAGATGTACAAGACACTATGTGAAAAGAATTTATTTGAGGAAAGTGGAGGGGGAATTGGAATAAAGTTACATGAGTGAGTGCCCAAGGGGCACTTCTGTACATATCCAACATATAAAAAGTATCCTCTAGGGGGGAAAAAGCCTCTGGGAGCTGAACGGTATAGCTTAGTGGCAGAGGGCTTGCCTGGCATACTTGATATACTGGATTCAATCCCTAGCATTGGGAAAGAAACAAAGACTGAATGAAGAGTAGAGACAGTCATGTACAGGAGTGCCTACTGGCTGGACTTAGCATGTAGACTAAATAAATGTTTATACTACTTGTTTTAAGTAAACCGAACCAGAAAAACAACCTTTTTGGAATGTTTATGGTAAGCAAAGAAATGTGAGTACTTGTTTGTTTTGTGAAAGGAAATATGTGCTAATAGCCATCGTGTTGACTTTTTATTTCAGCAGCTAAGGAATACAAATACCAAAACATAAGGAACATAAGGAAAGTATATGAAATTTCTCCTCATCTTATCTGTAAAAATTCTGTTTGCCACAATTTATAATGGCCATCCCTCTCCTTAAAAATCCTCTGCTGCCTAGAGAATAAGCTTAAAATCTGCACTTTGGTATTGTGAGCCATGGAGAGTTGAATCCAGTTTAGCCTTTTCTCCATTTTCTTTAGGTGAAAATGCTATCCAGCAAGTCTCCAATGCTTTCATATTGAACCACTGTTAGGTCTCTCTTCCTATTATTATATTGTTGGTTATATACTGGAAGGCAAATACTAAGGGTAAATATTATGGTGTAAATGTCATGCCACAGGGATGTGTAGGGAGTAGATGCACAGTGAGTTATAACTCAATTACTGAAGTAGAAATTGTAGATTGGGGAAATCTATGTGTAATTTATCTTAATGTTTTTTTTTTTTAACTACTAATGTCTAGTTAATTGGTTCCAAAATACAAAAGTTTGAATGACTAGTATATATTGTCATGAAATACAGTGAAACTTTAAAGTAGATCATTTCTTCTTACATACTCTAAAATTAACATTTAGAATTATACTTAGTATAATTTGCATATTGTTAAACTATATTGTATAAAATAGGAATTTTGAAACTCCTTTGCTTGGAATTGTAAAGGCAATCAAGTCAGACTGTATATCCGTAGACACTTCAGTTCTTTTGAATTATGGCTTGAAAGTATTTCTGTTCTAAGTGAATTTAGCATTTAAATAGCCTCCTTTGGAGCTTCCTCTCTATTTATGAAACAGAAAAACATTTTCCATCTTAAAGAGTGTTATCTTTTACTCTCTCACTATCTGATTCTTTGTAAGAATCAGGTTTTGGCAGGGTCTGTGGTCAATCATTCTCTTTCCTCTGAAAATAGGCTTGTATATGAATTTGGCTGGGATAGAAAATGTAGCTTTATTCTGATTCTCTATTTTGATCCCACCAGATACTGAATCCTCCCCTTGTGGAAGTAACTAATAGCTTTCTTATTTGTTGTTTTGGTCAGCTGGAAGAGTGTTGTCTTCCTTTTCGCCTTTTGTGATGCTTTCTCTTCCCTTATCTCAAAATAGGATGCATCATGTTTTTGTGTGCAAGCAGAGCAGCAAAATGATACAATAACCTTGTGAGAATGGGTTTCCCAAAACCCATTTATTTGCCAGTTTTGTTGGGATGTCTTCAGCAATAGCTTGAAATTTGTAATTTCCAGTTCTGGATTTCTTTCTATCCCCCTGTGTCATTTGCATGATGTGTGTTTTCTAGATTTCTAACTTCCATTCCAGTGAGGTTATAAAAAACTAAACGAACTTTACAATTTTGGTGTGTGTGGGGGAGGATTGGGTTGGGGGGCAGGGGGAGGCTGGGAAGGGATGTGAAGGGTAAACAAAGGAGGAGGCTGCAATGCTTGATAAGAAATGTACTCATTATCTTGCCCATGTAATTGTAACCCCTCTGTACAGTATGTTCACAATAAAAAAAAAAGCTAATGTGTAGTACAAGGGTAGGTTCAACCACAAAGTACTATGAGTCATTTGCTCCTCTGCTGGGACAGCCAATGTGCTGCTGTGAGGTGTGGTTGTATCTCTTAATGAGCTCTGTCAGGACAGATCCTTTTCATCCAGTGTGTTAGTGGGGAAATGAGAGCATGTTTCTGAGATAAAAGGTTTCAAGTTCTAATTGGTAATATTCTTAGATGTGTATAACTATTCTAGCTGTATTTGATACCATGTAGGCTGTTCATTGTATCAGTAGTTATTATAAAAATGCATATATTCATATATTTATTTATAAACACAATTAACAACATTTAATGACTTTAGTAACTAAGCTCTTGAGAGGGCAGAATTTAAATGCCTATGACTTAATACAGGTTTCAGTTGACATAAGCAAATTATATTTTAAAATGTTCCTGTGTTTTATAGGTGTGTGTCAGAAAGAATAAACATATAGAAAGTTTCCTTTGAGAGTAGAAGGTATTTCCATGCCAGGTGGGACAAGAGGCATCTGTACTATGAGAAGGGTCCCTGTTCCCTGTGGTCAATGGTCACCAGTGTAGACATTTCCTGTTTGTTTGTTTTGCTTCCAATATGACCATGGCTTATGAATTATTTGTATCCAAAACTTTCATTTCATTGCTCCTACCCCAGCCCCCTGAGAAGATGTGTGCCACCATACCTATCATAGGCTTTTTATTTTTACTTGTAATACCATTCAACTGTTTTTCTTATTCTTTTTGGACTTCTAGGCCATTATTTAAGTAAAGAATATTCACATGAATATTTTTTTTCCCTTGGTGCTGGTTCTGGGGCTTGACCTCAGAACCTGCTCAATCCCTGATTTTTTTTTTCTTTCAAATTTTATGTTTTTATTTTTTAGATGATTTTTTTTTTTTTTTTTTTTTTTTTTTGTCGGTCGTGGGCCTGGGCGCTGTCCCTCAGCTCTTCAGCTCAAGACGAGCGCTCTACCACTTTAGCTACAGCGCCACTTCCTGTTTTTATTTTTTGAGACTCTACCCAGATAGTCTTAAACTCATGACCCTCCTGCCCCAGCCATTGGAGTGCTGGGACTACAAGCATGTTGCCACCATACCCAGTTAGGAAAAAAGTTTTAAACAATACATTATTTAATCTATGGTATTCTATTATAGAAACAGAACACAGACTATGTGAAGCCCATGCTTCACTAGGGAGGGGATCACACGAGTCAGAAAAGAATCATATTCAGATGAGCAGAAATTGCCCAAGACTTGCAATGAAAGCTCTAGCCACAGTCCACAGAAACATTAGGTGTTAAGTACAGGTATTCAGCTAAAAAACCCAAATTATCCCCTGGAATGCAAAGGCTATACTATTATAAAGGCAAAAGATCTGGTCCTCTTTGTGAGAAAAAAAAAATCAACTGCTCTGCTATAAAATTAAATAGTAAAATATTGAGGATACATTAAACATCCCACAAAAGAAAGCTCTACACATATTTCCATTTAGTTAAAGATCTGCATATTTCCATTTAATTAAATAAAGCCAACCCAAAACCATCCCTGTTGCCTCTTTTCTCTCTGCATTTATTTACACACCAAACATATTCTAGAACTATGTACCAAATGGTTAATGCTGACTACCACTGGAAAGTGAGAGGGAGTTTTTAACCTTTTTTTTTTGTTGTTGTTGTTTGTCAGGGGGCTTGAACTCTGGGCCTGGGTGATATCCCTTAGCTCTTCAGATCAAGGCTAGTATTCTACCACTTGAGCCACAGCACCACTCTGGTTTTCGTAGTTTATTGTCAATAAGAGTCTCATGGACTTTCTTGCCTGGGCTGGTTTTGAACGGTGATCCTCAGATCTCAGCCTCCTGAGTAGCTAGGATTACAGGCGTGAGCCACCAGCACCCGGCACTCTAAATTTCTTTTGTTTAAGGCTAGAGCTCTTACCACTTGAGCCACATCTCTCTACTTCCCAGCTTTTTGTTGTTAATTGGAGATAAGAGTTTCACAGATTTTTTTTTTTTTTTTGGCCCTGGATGGTTTCGAACCATGATTCTCAGATCTCAGCCTCTTGAGTAGCTAGGAGTATAGGCATGAGCCACTGATGACCAGCTTGAATACAGTTCTTTTTCTCTTTTCTTTTTTTTTGTCGGTCATGGGACTTGAACTCAGGGCCTAGGCACTGTCCCTGAGTACTTTTGCTCAAGGGTAGTGCTCTGCCACTTTGAGCCACAGCTCCACTTCTGGTTTTCTGGTGGTTAGTTGGAGATATGAGTCTCACAGACTTTCCTGCCAGGGCTGGCTTTGAACTATGATCCTCACAGCTTAGCCTCCTGAATAGCTAGGATTACAGGCATGAAGCACCAACACCTGTCTTGAGTACAATTCTTATAGCTACAACCTCTGGTCACAACTGCTCAATCTCTTCATTAATAAATTAATATAGTGTGCATATGTTCATATAAAATGATGCCTATTGAAATGAACACCAAGAAATGGAAACAAGAGGTTTTTGTAATCTTACTTTTTGTGTTTTTTCCCCTGTTTTACCTCTTTTGTTTTTGTTTTTTATTTCTATATTTTTTGTCTTATATGTAAGTTTGTCAGATTTGGGGAGGGTAAGAAGAAGTACAGAAATGATGGCACAAAGGGTGAATTATTTCAGCAGTGATACTCACTAGACACTATGTTGAAAATGAACTATACAACTTGTAGGGGAGGGGGCTCAGGAGGCAAAAAAAAACCTAGGAGAAAACAAGGGAAGAGAGGTGACACTGTTAAAAAAGAAATATACTCATTACCTGCTTATGTAACCTGTAATCTCTGTATATAACCTTTACAATAAAAATAAAATAAAAAATTTAATAGCTGTAGATTACTTGCGTTCATTGAGTACTTGCTTGTTCACTGGCCAGAGTGCTTGTATGAAATTCATAGTTGGATTCAGTAAAGGATAAGTCAGATTGGATGTCTGGTCCCCAAAATGTCTCGCATTTTTTTATTCCTAATAATGGAATAATTGATTTTACTTATTTGCCTCCCAAATAGATGATAGGGCTACAGGTAACAGCCACCATCCCTTGCTGAAAAATCATTAATTTTAACAGAATCTTTTGCCCACGGACAGGCCCAGGACTATAATTACAAGGTTTGAATTTAACCAATGGAGGAGAAAAAACGCTCAATGAACCCAAGTTAGGAAAGGTTTGTAATCAGAAGGGCAGCTTGCTCTTCATACAACTCTTGTTTCTTTTAAGGGTATACAAAGCTGTAAACTTGGTTGGACATTTTAGTCAAGGCAGTCAAGACAAAGGGGGAAACAAGTGCTCTGTTAGATTTTGGTATCCAATAAGCACATGTGAGTAAGGGTGCATATATATGTGGGAGACATTTGATCATTAGATTGTCCTTATGACATTGTCCAGTGGTGACTGCCTAGGTGAAGATTTTTAGAGGTCCAGTAGTGTAGGCATCTATATGAGGAGTAGATAATACTCTTTATGATAATTATTTTCTTTATTCATTCAGCAGATGTGTACTGAGTATGTACTATGTCAGACATTGTTCTAATTATTGGAAGTATTTTCCCCCTACATTTAAAGTACTATTAAGTTATATGATAAGCTTATGGCATAAGCTTTATTATGTAAATATTATAGGCTTATAGAAAATGAATAAACTACAGCTACAAATTCATTGTCCATTATCATGTAGATGGATATGTGCTTTCAGTGACAGAGTAGTTATGAAAACTTGAAAGATTTGATGTGCAAGGTGGAATTTGAGACTGACTAGCTAGACTTGAAAATACCCTTAGTTCTTTCTGTGTTGTACCGTTATTTCTACTTGAAATTACTGCTGCTGATAGCTGATTCTAAAGCTGAGGAAAGTCCATTTTGTAGTAGTTAAACTCTACAGCTCTTTCCAGAAATCCACACATTTGTTAGTGTTTGGTTTTTTGGTAGGTTTTGCTGTAGTTCACCATACTCATTTTTCCCCATTGACGCTCTGTGTGTGTGTGTGTGTGTGTGTGTGTGTGTGTGTGTGTGTGTGTGTGTGTGTGTGTGTGTGTGTGTGTGTGTGTGTGTGTGTGTGTGTGTGTGTGTGTGTGTGTGTGATTAAAATAATTTTCACGCATTTTTAAATTGCATTTTTCAATGCATTCTTTTTTTTTTTTTTTTTTTTTTGCCAGTCATGGGGCCTGAACTCTGGGCCTGGGCGCTGTCCCTCAGCAATTCAGCTCAAGATTAGCGCTCTACCGCTTGAGCCACAGCGCCACTTCCAGCTTTTTCTGTTTATGTGGTGCTGAGGAATCGAACCCAGGGCCTCATGCTTGCAAGGCATGCACTCTACCGCTGAGCTACCTTCCCAGCCCTGCATTCTTTTTTTTAAACAGTGTCACACTGGTCTTGATCTTGAGATCCTCTTGCTTCAGCCTCCCAAGTACTGGGATTATAGGTGTGCACTACCAGGAAGTATTCACAATATACTTTATAATTTTTTCTCTATTAAGATAATTTTATGATTTGAGTGACTAATTTTGGGGGAATTTTAGCAGTAATAGGGTATTTCTACTATAGGACAGATGTAATATGTCTTCATCAATGGACTGATTTCATTGCTCTAACTAACTCTTTAAATGTACAAGAGTTTAGAGGAGAGGAGAAAATGGTGACATACTTTGGCTGACTGGTCATTTTTGGAACAGAACAGAATAGGAAAGACTTTATTTTGCCAACTAGTTCTGTAAATTCAAAAGAGGTTGGTGGGAGGACAAAATACTAGAGTATCCGAGTAACTGGTTACAGCTTTGGGATAGAACATAGAACAACTCTGATGGTTATTTAGAGATAAGCCCACCCTCCTTTCTTAAAAACAGTTGTTCTACCAACTTCGTTTGAGCTACCATGCAGACTTCTTACTACAAGACCTGTTTCTGAGTTTTGCTGGAAATAATTAGCTAGACCTCTCAGTGAACAATCTCTAGAGTTTTCTTTTCTTAAAGTAATCTGATATTCATCTTCTCTTTTGACTGTATAATAAGATCTGTAGGTTAGTATTTTCTTTAACTTTATAAAATTGAAAGGCTTATGAACAGCTTAGATAAAAAAAACAACTGTAGATTTTTTTAAGCAAGCAATTTCATTTCTGGAAACTTAAATTGTATGCACCTTTAGAAATAAAGTTAGTCACAAACCCAGGATTAGTTTCTTCAGATGGAAAGCTTTATGCATAAGCGGCTACTGTAGCATGGTACTTTCCTTCCATAGATATAACAAATATTTTGTTAAACATAGTATTGTCACAGGGGAATCTTTGTTTACTATTAAAGTTTTTCCTTTATCATGTGTCATGTTTCATGGCTAGACCTTCTCTAGTCACAGTTGACTGAGTAGCTCTTTTTAAAAAACCATTTTATTGTGGTATAACATGTAACAAAATTTATCATTTTATCCTTTTTGGGGGGGGGGTCCGGTGGTGGGGCCTGAACTCTGGGCCTGGGCGCTCTTCAGCTCAAGGCTAGAGCTCTACCACTTGAGCCACAGCGCCACTTCCGGCTTTTTTCTTTTTGCTTATGTGGTGCTGAGGAATTGAACTCAGGGCCTCAGGCATGCAAGGCAAGCGCTCTACCACTGAGCCAACTTCCAAGCCCCTCATTTTATCATTTTAAAGTTTATAGTTCCGTGATGTTAAGTACACTCATGCAGAATGTAAACCATTACTGTTTATTTCCAGAATGGCTTCATTGCCCCATCTTGATAGCTATTTTAATGTTTCTTGGTGTCAGGGAATCCCACCTGGTTCCACCTATTTTTGCTTCCTTGCATCCAGTTTTTTTTTTTTTTTTTCACACTCTGATGGTATTCGGCATATTCCTCTAATCTATTTAGTCAATAATTTAGGGTATAGAACTTAAAGTGACAAAACTACTTATAGTCTTGAGATATAGGATTATCTGTTACTAGCTATACTGGCCTTACTATAGTATTTCAAAAGCCCAAAAGAAAAAAGCCTTAATAAAATATTTGAAATATAGTCAAGATTATGTCTTCTTCTGGTGTCTTTTAAACCTTGGGTTAGATTTCCTGACCAAGTTTTTGCACATTTAAGATGGGCTCATTTAAAGGAGGTAATCATCTTCCTTCAAGGTTGAGGCCCCAAAACAAGATTAACAGATGTTTCCAAGATTTGTTGGGATATGATAATCAACAGGATGTCAGCTGTCTTGTTTCAGATCACAAGAATGGCATCTAGAAGTCTCGAGTTACTGCCTTTAAGGCAGTAAGACCTGACTCTCATCTTTTCTCTGAGTCATACTCTTCTGCAGTTGCCCTGGATTCAGAGAACAACCTTTCTAATCAGTAAAGATCTCCTAACAGTAGTCAGAACTACACCCAGGCTGCATAAAGCTAGGCCTTACCTCCATAACCAATGCCAGAAGGGGCTGGAAATTTGGATTAAGTAGTAGATAGAATGACTGCCTAACACGAAGGAAGCCCTGAGTTCTATCTACAGATGGCCAAAAATTAAAAAATTATATTAATTAAAAAAAACACTTGTAAGTTTTTGCTTCAGGTTTTTTCTTTTTTTAATCTGTTAAGGAGGTTGAGGCTGTAGCTGCTTAGTAATAGAGCCTAGTGTTCATGTGACCCCAGCGCTAGGGGAAAAAAAGGAAAGAAAAACAATTTGTTGAGGAGTGTAAGGTGATTGTTATTACAAATACCAAAAATTGTTCTTGTTATAGATAATTTTGTTGTGGCATTTTTTGAAGAGTCTATAAGTAACTCATAATGCCTGCTGTCATCACAGAAATGATTATAGCAACACATCAAAACATAATCTAAACTAAGGAGTGTTAAAAAAATTGAATGTGACCAAAAACATAATTAAAACATTTTTAAGTCTGGGTTGTAGCTCATGGGTGGAGCTTCCTGCCTAGCATGCTGGGGGCCTTGGGTTCTTCCCTAGCACTGCCCAAGAGAAAAAAAAGTAAGAGAGTACTTAAAAGAAATAGGTAAAATTAAGTAATTTATTTAACAATGTATTAAAATTGTCATGTATTCAGTATAAAATTACTAATTATTTTTTGTGCTAAATCTTCAAAAACATACCACATATCTCAATTAGGACAAAACATGTTTCAAGTGCTCCTACAAGTGGCTGACTCTGACAAGTGGTTGACATGGTGGACAATGTAGACCTATTATTTATTTTATTTTTTCCTCATCAAATCCATCATCTACGTTAAGAACAAGTATTAACTTTTCCTTGTCAGAAGAACTATTCGAAGGATAAATAATAAGAAAACAGTTCCACTGGCTTAAAAGAAATAAACTATATGGGAAAGATCCTGGTCCTTGTTTGTTACAGTCTCAAGAAAGAATTGTAATTAGAATTTGTTCTTTATTTGACAATGATAGCATATTAAGGAAACAGGGGTGAGCCTCCCATCTGGAGAGCTAACTTTTTAGGATCACTTAGCTTCCTTAGAATTTGTTAAACAATATCTTAAATTGGGACGGAATACACAGAATATTTCCCACCATTAAATAGATTTGAAACTTGAGAATACAGGTATGTTTTTTGGGTGATTTATTTTTCTTCAACATAATTGATAGGAACTTTTCACCTGATGTTTTTGAATGGATTTCACAGAATATGAGTTTATTTATATGCAGTTTCAACATTCAAAGAAGAGAGTTTTTTTTGGAGGGGTGGGGGATCTGGTTGTGGGGCCTGAACTCTGGGCCTGGGCGCTGTTCCTCAGCTCTTCAACTCAAGGCTAGCACTCTACCACTTGAGCCATAGTGCCACTTCCTGCTTTTTTTTCTGCTTATGTGGTGCTGAGGAATCGAACCTAGGGCCTCATGCATGCAAGGCAAGCGCTCTCCCACTGAGCCACCTTCCCAGCCCCTCAAAGAAGATAGTTTTATACTTATAACTTATAGAATTAATACACTAGGTTAAAGCCTAATGTATTTAGACCTATAGGGCTTCCTTTTCTACTTTGGGTATTTTGGTGATAGCTAAAGATGGCGAGTTCATTTCTTTTTTTTTTTTCCTCCCCTTCATTAGGGGACTTGAACTCTGGGGCTGGGCACTGCCCCTGAGCTCTTCAGCTCAAGGGGAGCACTCTATCACTTGAGCCACAGTGCCACTTCTGGTTGTCTGGTGGTTAATTGGAGATAAGAGTCTCACAGATGTTCCTGCCTGGGCTGGCTTTGAACTACCATCTTCAGATCTCAGCCTCCTAAGTAGCTGGCATTACAGATGTGAACCACTGACACCCGGTTGTGAATTCGTTTCTAAAGGAGGGTAACTGTAGAATTCATCATCCAAACTGCAGCACCTTTTAAATAATAGCATGCTGATAATTACTAATTGTTTCAGTAGCAGGTGTTAAACCTGCCTGTTCTAGTCAGATTGAGACACATGGTTATCCAGTTACCAGACACTGTTATATCACTGCCACCTTTTCTTTTGGAAATTCCAGTTGTGAAAAATCCAGGCATGGAAAACCTCACTGTTCATTTCCTGATCTGTCAGTGGAGTCCTCTTCATTTCAGAGCTTAGATCACATGTTATTCAGGGACCACAGAACTTTCACTCACGGTTGACTAAGCAGGAAAAGGTTAAAAGTAATTAATTTAATGCACGGAATATCTCCCTGGAAGAACATTTTGGCCGCATAAAAACAGTATGACAAAAGATTGCTTGTTTAGTTGTTCAAAATTATTGACTTAAAATTCTAAGTTTAAATTTATAATAGCTACAAAAAACTGGAGTACTTTTTTTCTGAGAAAACTATATTATAAGACAGTGATTACATATTTGAATTTTTAATAATTATCTTGCTGAGTGCCAATGGCTCATGCCTCTAACCCTAGCTACACTCAGGAAACTGAGCTTGAGGATTGAGGTTCGAAGCCAGCAAACCCAGGCAATTCTGTGAGACTCATATCTTCAATTAAGAATCCAAAAAGCCCGAAGTAGAGCTATGGCTTAAGTGGTAGAGCACTAGCCTTGAGCTAAAAAGCTGAGGGACAGCTCCCAGGCCCTGAGTTCAAGCCCAGGACAGGGATGCCTGTGTGAGTGTCCCCCACCTCTCCTCCTTCTCCCGTGTGCACATACATGTGCGCGTGCGCACACACACGCAAAGTTATTTTTTAAATTTTGTTTGTGGGAGGTAGGAGTTGGGTAGAGAAAAGAGCAGCTGGTTTTTGTTTTTGTTTTTGTCAGTTATGGGGCCTGAACACGGCCTGGGTGCTATCCCTCAGCTTTTTAGCTCAGGGCTAGCGCTCTACCACTTGAGCCACAGTGCCATTTGAGGCTTTTTCTGCTTATGTGGTGCTGAGGAATCAAACCCAAGGTCTCATACATGCAAGCAAGTACTCTTCCACTGAGCCACCTTCCCAGCCCCAGTTGTTTTTAAAAGTATTAATTAGTCAGTTTTTACTTGTTAAAAATATTTATTTTTAAAAGTATTACTCATTATATGATGTCATATATCCTGAATAGACATCACTTGAAGGAGATACTGGTTTTTTTTTTTTTAGGCCTTAAGACATTTAAGCTGGGTGCTGGTGGCTCACACCCGTAATCCTTGCTACTTAGGAGGCTGAGATCTGAGGATAGTGGTTGGAAACCAGTCAGGCAGGAAAGTCCGTGAGATGCTTCAGTTAATCACAAAGAAAAAGCCAGAAATGGTGCTGTGGCTCAGGCGGTAGTAGAGTGGCAGCCTTGAGCAAAAGGAATTCAAACATAGCGCCTAAGCCTAGGAAGCCCCAGAAAAAAAAAAAAATAAAATAAAAAAATTTGAGTAGGGCTAGGGTAGAGTGCCTGCCTAGCAAGTGTGAGATCCTGAAGTCAAACCTCAGGATAGAAAACAAAATAAAACAAAATTAAAAAAACTATATATAAATATTCTGCCAAAGAACATTTATATGGGGCTGGGAAGATGGCTCAGTGATAGAGCACTTGCCTCACATGCATGAGGTCCTGGGTTCAATTCCTCAGCACCACATAAACAGAAAAATCTGGAAGTGGTGCTGTGGTTCAAGTGGTAGAGTGCTAGCTTTGAGCTGAAGAGCTAAGGGACAGTGCCTAGGCCCAGAGTTCAAGCCCTAAGACCAACACAAACAAAAACAAAAACAAAAAAAAAAGATTATGTGAATTTTAATCCATGTATAGATATCTGTAATTAGCTGCACAATAGAACATAGAACAGTTCTATCACTCTAAAGTTCTCTACTGCCAAATTATCATTTTTCCTTTTTTCTTTGATGTTATTGCTCAATATTCAAACCTTTGGATCTGGTCTCTGTTACCAGAGTCCTAAGCCAGGCTGAGGCCTGAGGTTGGGGAATTTCAACAAACTAGGTCCAGCCACTTGTCCAAAAATCAAACAGAAAACTGAGAAAAAGCTGGTAAGAATTTACTTAATATGGCCCTACTGAGCAGATCAGGAGAACCACATGTCCATAGACCTGTCTTTAGGGATATTTACAAGGGCTATATAGGTGAAGACTTGGGATGGGGTTAAGAGATATGAATAGTTAAACAGTCATAATCACATTGTGGTCTAGTGTTTGGCCTTGAGAAGCCTCTTCAGAGAAAAGAAGTTCTTGCTGCTGCTTTGGGGCTTGGGTCTAATTTTGACACTTGTTACAGGATCTTTATTGATTAGAACTATTGTTGTTGGAATCTAAGTAAATTGCTGGTGAAGAATGACTGAGAGAAAGGGCCCTCAAAAAAGCAAGACAAGTCAGTAAGGCCTCAGGTCTTCAGTGACTTGTATCTACTAGGTGCCTTTCAGGTGATCAAGAATAAGACTTTGTTAAAGCTGACAGTTGACATCCTGTTGACTATCGCAACCAAGCAGATCTTCTTAAGTTACCCTTTTCTTGGTGCTGTCAAGCTTTAATGGAGGATAACCAGCTTTAGATGAGCCCCTTCAATGATTAACATGTCTATGAGCAGGAATTTGACTCAACATACAAAAAAAGCAAAAGACATACAAAATGAAGACAGAGGTATGAAGTCTTTACCCTTTGTTCAGCCGGGTCTGCAGCCCCAAGTGAAGAGCAAAATCTACCTGCTTCTGTAGATTGTCATATAAATAAAATCAAGTGGAAGTTGGCTTCTTTCGCTCAGCACAATGCCTTTGAGATTTGTCAATATTCTTACCTGTAGTAATCTTTTGTCCCTTTTAGTGCTGCATTGTATTCCATCATGTGTGTAATATGGTTTTTCAACGAATTTATTATTTTCAGCCACTATTTTGTCAACTTTCTCCTCTTTCCTTGTATCATACACTTTCTCTCTGATGATATGCTGTACATTTTGGTATTGTGGCACAGGTTCTTGAGGTCCTGGTCATCTTCAAGATATTGTTATCAATCCTTCAGTGTCAGTCCTTAAGCAAACTCTTTTGAACAGTTATCTTGTCATGCAGCTCATTTCTGTAATAAAACATGCTGCTGTGAACAGTCTTGTACAGATCTCCATGTGCCAGACTTTCTTGATGGCATCTGCCTATTGAAGTTCCCAACTTCTCGGGGCCAGTGGGACTCAAACCCACAAACAGCAAAAGGAGTCGCCAGCACTCAATAGGGCTATGAATGGCTTAATAGCTGTGGCAGCTGCCCCTCACAAAAGCAAGACAGTGAAGAACAGTAGCCAAGCTGTCTTGCAGCTGGGTTTTAAAGCGACACACAGGTGGGCAGGTATCGGTGTATGCCATAGCAAGCAGGTTTACAGAAGCAGAACCAGCAGTTAGTAAAATAGTAATTACAGTCTCAATAAGCAAAGCTAAACTGCCTTTGTTTCATTCCCGATAAGGGTTTAGCTGACGTTTACCAGAACATATTCCAAGCTTCTTACTATCACACCCAAAATCAAACTACCTTCCAGGTTTTCTGGCTCTTTCTGAGTTTCATTGTCACTTAACTTGTTCAACTCCTTAATTTACTGAGTCTCTACCTCTGAGAATTTCCTTTAATAATTAACCTGAACTTTCTTTCTACAAGGAGGTCCTGCCTTTAATGCTTACCTTATTACTGTTAGCCACATTGAATTTTCCCCCTTTTCTTATTTTTCTTGAGTCTAACACCTATGAATAGGATTGTTATTACTGTACTGAGATTTGAACTCAACGTCCTCAAGCCTTCTAGGATGGTATAAGACCACTGAGCCACACCTCCAGCCCTTACACTGGGTTATAAGAGGTTACCCTGCTCTATATCCTTCCCAATAGTTGGTGCACTCAGATTTTTTTTCTGTCTATGAGTACAGAATAGAATCTTAGAATCTCTTGCATCATTTATCCAATTTTGAGGGAGATTGAACATTTATTAGATGTTCCTATTTCTCCACTGACATCCTTAGCTCCTAAAATTTAAAATCAGATTTTATGGACAGTTTTTTTTTTCTTTAATTGGACTGTTCTAAGGTTTGAACTCAGGGCCTTGAACCTATTAGGCAAGTGCTCTAACCCTTGACCCACATACTGCTTTTGTTATTTATTTATTTATTTGGTCAGTTGTGAGGCTTGAACTCTGGGCCTGGATGGGCACTGTCCCTGAGCTCTACCGCTTGAGCCATAGTGCCACTTCTGGTTTTCTAGTAGTTTATTGGAGATAAGAGTCTCATGGCCTTTCTTGTCCTGGCTGACTTTGAACTGCAATCTTCAGATCTCAGCCTCCTGAGTAGCTAGGATTACAGGTGTGAGCCTCTGGCACCCAGCTGCTTTTGTTATTTTTAAGACAGGGTTTTAAATTTGCCTGACACTGGTAACTTAATGGTAACTATGGTCACTTAATGCCTTATGATAACTTAATGGTAACTATGCCTCAGGAGTAATTAGGGACACATGCTACCATACCTGGCTTAGTTGAGCTGAGGGGCTCACTTTTTGCTCAGGATTGCTTTAAACCATTATCCTCCTCATCTCTGTTTTTTGGTATTATAGATGTGAGCCATTGTGCCCTGCTTTATTTAAGAGATGGGGTTCTCTCTATGATGCCATGCTGGTTTCAAATTCATAGGCTCAGTCTTGCCTCAGCCTATCTAGTAACTGATATTTTATGAACTGAATGGATTTTCTGTGTAAATTCAAGTTGGTGGTAAATTCAGTAATGGAAACATTTAGAATTTTTAAACGAAAAATGTTTCAGCAGCAAATAAACCTGAAGTCAGTTTTTTATTTCCAATACTGAGATTTGAACAGAGTGCTTCACACTTTCTTAACTGGTACCCTACCACTTAGATTTGCCTCCAGGCTTTTTTGTTGATTACTTGGGAATAGAGCCTCACAGACTTTTCTGCCTGAGCTGGTTTTGAACCTCAGTCTTCTGTATCTCACCCACTGATTAGCTAGGATTGCAGGTGTGAGCCACCAGTGACTGGCTGCATACCCAGTTTTAACTTGGGTATGCCATGTCAGCGTACCCATGTCAACATGTTTGTCACTGGATGGTGTACAGTTTAACTTGGGGATTATGATTCTTGAACTACACTATGTTTCTGTGCTTCTTCCTAAGACTTCTTTTAAAACCAGCTGGAGTTGTTTTCTTTGTGGCATGCCTTATCCATGAAATGTGCTCTGGTGAATAAGACATCATATACATTAGTAATAATGCATGTTAAGCAAAATAATTTGTCTGCAGATGTGGTAAGTGTACATTAACAGTAGACACCCAGTGTTGAACTAGGTGGCAGCCCTGCTCATCCTCCTGATTATGTGATAGGGAGCCTGTCTGATATATTGTTTTGTTAGATACCCAGTGCTTTCTTCCCAAAAGGAGAAGCTTGAGTTGTACATGTGTGGCCTTGAGCTCATCTAGGTCCGTTTTTATGTAGTATGCAACTATCAAATAGAAAACAAAAATTTCATGTAGATAATTTCTTCTGGACAAACCTTTGCTTCTTGTGCTCTGTTGTGCATGTTCTCAGCCAGCTGAGAAACTCGGGAGGAAGTTGGAAAGTTTGTTTCTGTTGGGGGTTTGTCCCATCCCCCAAAAACAATGTATTCTAGGAGGAAGAGCAATGAACTTAGCCAATAATTGGCTCCAGTTCTTACTTCATTTTTAAATTCTGTATTTTTAGACAATTGTCGAGGCTTTCCTCATTTCTGAAATGCAGATACTACTATCTCTTATACCTGGGAGATTTTAGAATAGATAGACTTGAGGCTCAACATTTACAGCCCTGATAGCAGTAGCATTTGCTGTATAAAATGCTACTCAACAAACCAAAGGAGAGCATTAAGTATTGCCAAACAGATAGTATTATTGATTAAAAGGATTATCCCACTATCAATACTCAGACTTACAGAAGTTTCAAATGAAGATTACCTTTTGACTACCCCATTTGTGTTTAATGATTTTATAACGTTATAATAATAGTGCTTTAGTAACATTTTAAAGATTTAAAAGGTGATGCAATTTATAGGCCTTGCATTTCTAAAATTTCTATTCTTGAAATTTCTATTCTCACAACTTTTGAAAAAAGTACATTAAGATAAAGTAGATGCCGGGCGCTGGTGGCTCACACCTGTAATCCTAGCTACTCAGGAGGCTGAGATCTGAGGATCAAGGTTCAAAGCCAGCCTGGGCAGGAGGCTCCTATCTCCAATAAACCACCAGAAAACTGGAAGTGGCGCTGTGGCTCAAGTGGTAGCATGCTCGCCTTGAATTGAAGAGCTGAGGGACAGCGCCCAGGCCCAGAGTTCAAGCCCCACGACCAAAAAAAAAAAAAAAAAAGATAAAGCCAGATGTAGTGGTATATGCCTGTAATTCAGCTATTTGGGAGACTGAGACAGGAGGCTGGAGAATTCAAGGGTAGCTTGAGTAATACAGGCTCCTGTTTCAAAAACTAAATAAAAATAACGTAAATTACATTTAGGTAACTGAAACAGTAATTTGTATTTTCACTTGTATGCCATAATTTTGGTAGGAATAAGTGTATAATCTGATACTTAAATCACTTTGTAATCAAAATTTATATCCATTACTTCATAATTAAAATTTTTCTTTTTGTTCAACATCCTAGAGAAGACCCACCAAGGGTCTTACGCTGAGGACATAATCAGAACCTATTGATCCTTTCAAAATGATCCTTTATCTTTATTTTTTATTGTTATTGTAAAGGTGATATACAGAGGGGTTACAGTTTCATACGTCAGGTAACGAGGATATTTCTTTTTGGATAGTATCTCCCCCCTCCTTCACTCTCATCTAGTTTTCCCTTCTTGTCCTTAAAATGATTATTGACTGGACAACATAATCCACAGTAATTATAAGAATGTACCTACACCTGCATGCTAAGAAGATACAGGCATTGATAAAATTGAGAGAACTATCCTCCCTTAGCAACAGAACTTGAGAGTACATTTGGAAGGCAGACATGAGGGAAATACAGTTCTGATGCTGGTAACAGGGAACATAGTTCTTTCACTGAATCTGAGATGTGTTAAATCTAGTGTGCAAGCCTGTAAAAAATGTGTGTTATTTGTAACTGAATTATGGCTGCTATGAGACCATAAGCTTGGAATTTGTAGTAACAGAAATTTAAAATATCCCAAACCTTGCAGTATTTGTGAACAGAGGGAGTTAGATCAAATATCTGTTTTGATGAATCAACAAATAGTTTCTGAAGAATGTTATTATAAGTAGTTAAGAAAAAGTGGACTAAGGTCACTAGGTGTGAATCCAGTGATTTGTACGTGCTGAAATGGAGAAGCTGGGTCTAGCTGGTGCCATCTTGGCCACATGGTGGATAGGGAATTAAATTTAACTGGCACCATCTTGTCTTCATGGCGGAGGACAGTGAAGTCCCACCTCCCATGTGATGGGCATGCCTGAATTCCAAGAGGCAGGAGTGGGGACTTGGATGATAAGTTAACTGGACCTGTCTTGAGTTTCCTGTGACCCTGCCCCCTGCCCCTGACACTGTTTTTGCCCAGACCAGCTCAGGCACCATTACTCCATGTTTTGTGTCTCCTGTGTCTTCTGTCTCCTGGCTCTCCTCTGGTTACCATGGTGTCCCTTTTCAGGTCTCTATTGGAGTTGATCTGGTTTGTTGGTATTGTTTTTCTGCTCTTTCTGTTCTCTCCTGCTCTCATGACTCAGTTTTATAACAGTGTTAAGTATATTCGAGGGGCTGCTGGTCTTTGTGACAAGAGTCAATAAAGACTACAAATTCAATCTCTCAAAATGTGGCTTTTTTGTATCTCGTGATCAAGTTACCTTACAACAATACCATGTGTGTATACTGCACAGCCTTTTCTATTGAAAGGCTCTGATTTTTAGCAAGAAGATTCAATATCTGAATAACTTTATTTTTTTTAAAGTTAGTACAAACCTAACAAATTCCCACTCTTACACTCAGATGGAGCCTAGTTATAGACCCCTTTGATTTATATTGTTTTCAGATCTCTCCAGTGAGATTGTTTTTCTCTCACAGTTTAAATTTAACCAGGCAAAGGCTGGAGGTGTGTAGCTCAGCAATGAAGCACTTGTTTAGTACATATGACTCTAGGCTCTATCCTTAGCATTGCTAAGGCACATTGAAATGATCACAATATGAATGTCTTCTTTAAAACGTTTACCCCAAATAAGATTGTACTAGTTTTTTAAATGAGTCAATACTAATGACAGCACTATTTGTTTCCATTCACTATACACTTATTAAGTGTTAAGTACTAAGAATTTTTTTGTATTTACTACTTGTTACATAGTGTACTATGGCTTGTAAGATTCTTGCCCCTTGAAATGTCTTTTGTTTGGTAAGTAATGCTTGGAATCACAAACAAGCCAGTCTAAGCTGGGTGAGTGTTCTACCATGGAGCTGCATACTTAGCCCCTAGAAATGTCTTGTGAAATAGGTGGTATTCCCTTTAGCAGAGTCAGCTCAGAGATTTGGTACTTAATGGTTACAGTTTATTGTACACTTACTGTGTGCCTAGCACTATAGTAAACCCTGAAGTTGCATCATTTTGTATTAACTCTCAAAGACACACTGTGAGGCAAATAATACTTTTAACTATATTTTCCAGATGAGGAGACTGAGGCTTAGAGTGGTTTAGTTACTTGCCTTAGATTACAAAGCAAGTAGCAAGTAGTAGAGTAAGCAGGCCACCATGAGCTATGACCCTTTTGTTGAAGTGGTAAAAGGTGGCTACTATGGTAATAAACCAGTTAGGAAGCTGAACTTCCTCTGGCCTGGCATCCCCCCTCGGCAGTGACTTGTGGTTAGCTGCCGCTTCTTCCAGCATGTATCACCCCTGTTCCAAGGGTGGCCATCTCAGTGAGTTGATTATGAGGTAAATTTTAGCTTCATTTTGCTTCCTTGGTGCCTTTTAAACATGTGCAAACCAACCCACCCTACCCAGTGGTGTTCAAAGCAGGATTACAGTTCAGGTCTGACTCTAGAGCTTGTACTCTTATTTAATAGTATACTAAAAATTAGTGGGAAAATTAAGGTTTCAATCCCAATTTTTCTGAGCATAAGCATTTTCCTCCTTTTCTTTGGCACTTCACATGACAATAAAGTTTCACACTGCCCATTCCCAGTGCTTGGATCTGTCATAGTAATTTGAAGGTGATACCAATTTTTAGGATTTAAAGGGGCAGAACTATAGAGTTTATTAACTCCCATGTCTCATAACTATGTTTCTGGATAAATGTGGCTCAAGATTGTATTGAATTCTTAACCTTACTGTTTAGGTCAAGGTCACACAATCAACAAGTCAAGGAATATAGAATAGTGCTTAAGAAAATAGATTCCACTAGCTGGGACCAAACTGTACCTGTTATTAGCTGTATGAATGTGGCTAATTTAGTGTCTTTAAAGCATAGTTAGCAGTATTAAGGGGCCTAAGTACTAAATGAGTCATCTATATTAACAGTTGAGAGAAAGTGCTGAAGAACTTGGTTTGACCGTAGAATAGTGTCTGCCACATAAATACAATAAATATTTCAGTGCTAGTTGCTATTGTTATTAATATTGCATCATGACCTTGAGCCTATAGCCTATAATCTAATACATTTAAATTGGGGACATAGAAATAATCATCAAAACGGGCTGGGAAGGTGACTCAGTGGTAGAGCGCTTGCCTTGCATGCATGAGGCCTTGGGTTTGATTCCTCAGCACCACATAAGCAAAAAGAAAAAAGCCAGAAGTGGCGCTGTGGCTCAAGTGGTAGAGCGCTAGCCTTGAGCTGAAGAGCTGAGGGACAGAGCCCAGGCCCAGAGTTCAGGCCCCACAACCGGACCCCCCCCCAAAAAAAAGAAAAATTTAAAAAAAAGAAATAATCATCAAAACTTAAATATGATACTTCTTGAGACATACATGTATGAATGCATGCACCAGATAAGAGTTTTCACAATTTTAGGTAAAGTATTTGATTTAGGAAAAATAATGTAAACCAATTCTTTTTATTATTTTATTTTAATTTTTTTTGGAAGTGCTGGGGCAGAAACCCTGACTAGGCAACATTGTGCCACTGAACCACACCTCAATCCCCTTTTGGTTATTTTGCTTTTGTTATTTTTTACATAGGGTCTCATGGCTTTGCCTAAGACCACTGTTGTACCTTTGTCTCCTAGGTAGCTGAGAGATGTGCCACCATGCCCGTCATGGTTTTTTGGTTTGTTTTTTTGTTTGTTTGTTTTAATTGTGAAAATACCATACAGGGGGGGTTACAATTACATGGGCAAGGTAATGAGCACATTTCTTATCAAGCATTGTTGCTTCCTCCTTTGTTTCCTCTTCCCATCCCTTCCCATCTCCCCTCCTCCCCCGTGTTGCCCCCCATCCCGCACCAAAGTTGTAAAATTCGTTTTTCGACATAACATCTTATACATCTCATTGTTGCAATAGGTCACCTGTATCCCTATTTAAACAATTTGTTTTTTACCTTTCCCTCCACAAATTATACCAACATCAAATACAGTGAAAACAGCGGTTATACTGTGGGGAAGGGACATATAAAGCAACAAAGAAATATCTTATAAATATGTTAGAAACAATAGTAAGAAATAAAAAAAATTTGAGTTCTTTGAGATATGGTCTTGCCAACTTCTTGCAATGGATGGCTTCAAACTGCAATTCTCCTATCTCTGTCTCTCAAGTAGCTGGAATTACAGAAGAAAACCACCATGCCCAACTCTCCATTAAAAAATAGTTTTAAAATTAATGTCTATACAGTAGAACCTTGGTGTGTGGTTTTAAGAAGACCATTGCTGAGATAAAACCAAGAGTGCTCAGGGTGCTTAATTCAGTACTATGCAGCAGATGCTTGACTCATTTCCCCCCAATATTGCTGTACAATTTGTGTTAAAGGAATGCTGCCTTCCAATAAATCCAAAACTTTCACTTTATCACTGAAATTAAGCACATTAACTTCCACCTGGTTTGCGGGGGGGTGGGGGGGCACATTTTGCTTTGGGGGAGGCATAGTTCCCTAAAAGTAAGGACAGAGAAATGTTTAGCAGATCACACAATGGTTTAAACACAACTGGCAATAGCGTGGGACTGACTATAAGTTCTCTGTATCAACCAAGCTGCATAGTACACATGTGTGAATTAAAATTTTTGTTTTGGAAATTTCTTTTGACTTTTAAGAATATACTCTTTGACCATACATGGTCCAAACCACAAGTAATAAATCTTCAAGTAAGATGAACTTATTGTATGCTGGTGTCAATATATATTTGGATTGTCAGCTCTTAAGAACTTCATTTTCAGCAGGTTGCTCTAGGTCATGGCCACCAACAATTATTGACACACATTTTCTTTTGGGTCATTCACCATTTCAAAAGTCTCTAAAGAGAAACTGATTTGTTTGGCTTTTGGAGAATATAATGTTGTTGCTCTTGTATGAATAGTACACCTTCTGACTGTTTGTGATAGGACTTTTTGCTGTATTCAAAGAGAAACTTCCCTCCCTATCTATCTGGTTCTCATTTTAGCATATGTCCTCAGAAGTCAGAGTTTGACCTCAGTCTATGACCTCAAGCTTTTGCTTTTTGACTTATAAAAGAACCATATAAAAGTAGGTATGCATATGAAAAATGACATTTCAGAAAACAGTAAATTGTTCATTTACAAGTAAGTGATTAATATTAGAGTTTCACTAGGAAAATAGAATCCACTGGGCATCAGTGGCTCACACCTATAGTCCTCACTCCTTCCTTGGGAGTCTGAGATTGGAAAGATTGCAGTTCCAGGCCAGTCAGAATAGAAAGGTCTCTTCTTAACTGAGAGCTAAGCCCAATGGTACATGACTGTTATCCTAGCTACCATGGAAAGCATAATGTAGGTGGATAGGACCTTATCTAGCAGGCAATAAATAGAACCTATTTAAAAAATAATCCACAGCACACAGAGCTGGAGATGTGGCCTAGTGGTAAGAGAGCTTGTGTAGCAAATTCAAGGCCCTATGTTCAAACCCTACTGCAGCTTCCCCATCCTTAAAAAAATGAAAAAGGGGGAAAATCAGACTTTATTTCAGGGATTTATAATGGAAGGACTTTGCTGCAGGAAAATTATAACAGGTAGTGAAGGACTGAGAGCCAGGTAGGAGATGGTAAGTAATCTCGAGATGAGAAACAAGAAGTCACTACCAACTCTCCCACCTGAGGAAACACAGAACGGTGCAACATTATTGCACAGGGAAACAATCAGATTGTTTCAGGGGGAAAATGTAATTTGGTTAAGGGCACGTGCAAAAATGCTTCATTTTCCTTACCCTCCAAAAAAAAAAAAAGAAATACAGAAAGTTGCTATTTTTGAATATAAGCTTTTTGGTTTTTCATAGAGGTGCCAGCCTGCATGTCAGTGCCAAAGGATAAAAATAGTCCCTCAAAAGCCATTAAAAATTAGAATAACATCAGGTAGTTTTTTATATTTTCAATCGCTGAAGAGAAGAAAAGAATTTATGCCCGTTAACAAAAAGTTGTCTGAGTTATCATTTGAAGAGGCTTTTGGTAATACCTACCAAACATAAGCCTTTGTTCTTCTCAGTCAGGAACTCTGCCCCTTCTCTTTGAAACGCCACAAATAAGATTGTTTACTTACATAAAGAGAGGGCATATGAAGTTTCTGTCATACAAAAGAAGTAAAATATAATTATTGAAGCAATCTATTCCTGTCTTCTGAAAGCATGAATAGGCAAATTTCAATTACACACACACACACACACACACACACACACACACACACACACACACACACACACACACGTATCAATAAAAAGAGAACTGCAATGTCTTCAATCAGGACCTTGTGCTTGCTAGATAGATGCTCTGTCACTTGAGCCATACAATGCTTTTAAATTTTTTGTGTTTTTGCAGTAAGCATTGTTTTAGATATGTTTTTAATTTATTTATTTGTAGATGCATCTTCAATTTAATTGCTTGGTTTTTTTGTGGCCTTACTTGTGGTAGGTACATGGTCTACCACTGACCTATATGCCTTGCCCAGATTTAAAAATGCATTTTATAATTTAGTCATCAAAAGCATTCTACATCATAGATGTTTTTGTTTCTATTTCATTGACAAGGCACTAGGGCTTATGCTAGGTCTTAAAGTTAGTCAGCAGTAGGGCTGAGATTAAATAGTTCCTTAGAAACTTTTAGATTATGTCCCAATTCCATCTATGTATTTATTATTTGTATAGGGCTCAGGAGATGCCAGGCAGGGTTCAAAGATTAATGCCATTTGAGTATGTTTGAATTAGGAAAAGATTTTAGACTTCATTTAATCCAGCTTTCTTGTTTTATGGATGAGAAAGCGGAGGACCAGAGAGTTAATGAGCTGACCAAAGATTACAGAGCTAATTAGTGAAGTGTGAAGATCAATACTGCTAATGTTTTGCAGTTCAAATTTAAGTCTGTTTAGGAAAGTTAGAATGGACTTGTGACTTTAAATGAGCATCATTATTCCACAATACTGTGAATTTCCAGAAATTAAGTAATCACTTAATCACGATCAAAAAAAAAAAAAAAAAAAAAAAGAACCTTGGGGAAGGGAGGGAGGGAGGGGATGGTAGGGGGAAAACAATGGAGGGGGTAACAATGTTCAAGAGGAAGTGGAAGTGTACTCATTACCTCACTCATGTAACTGTAACCCTCTGTATAGTATCTCTACAATAAAATAAATTAAAAAAAAAAAAAAAAATAAAGGCATAAGGCATAAGCCACCAGCACCGGGCAAGAAGTAAACATTTCTGAGAAATATATTTCACAGAACATAAAAGTCTTTTTTCACCAAAAAAAAAAAAAAAAAAAAAAAATTTAAGTCTGTTTAAATGTTACTTATTAATAACGGAAACATTAGAAGATGTTGAACAAAAGGATTGAGTTGGAGGAGTGAGGGGAATGACTCCTCCATTCATTGAAGGTTTGCAAACAGGTTAATAGAAAAAAAACACACATTTCTTAAAATATCTGGTTGTTTTTTTTTTTTTTTTTCCAGTCATGGGGCCTGAACTCTGGGCCTAGGCACTGTCCCTCAGCTCTTCAGCTCAAGGCTAGCGCTCTACCACTGAAGCCAAGCACCACTTCCAGCTTTTTCTGCTTATGTGGTGCTAAGGAATCGAACCCAGGGCCTCATGCATGCAAGGCAAGCACTCTACCACTGAGCCACCTTCCCAGCCCCAATATCTGGGGTTTATCACAAGACAGCATTGCCCAATTCAATAAGACTTAGAAATTTTTGTAGACTTTGCATAAAGAAGAAGGAGATGACCACGGAAACAACCAAGATACAGAACATTATAAGGGAATATTTCTCAAACCTTTATGCTAATAAGTTTGAGAAGCTGGATGAAATGGAACAATTTCTAGCAAATATTAATATGTCCAAACTAAACCAAGATGAGTCAAACCAACTTAACAGACCCATATTAAGCATAGAAATAGAAACAGCAATGACCTCCCATCCAAGAAAAGCCCAGGACAACATGGGCTCACTGCTGAATTCTACAAGGCCTTCAAAACAGAGTTCACACCAATACTCCTCCAACTCTTCAATGAAATTGAAAGTTCACTACCAAACTCCTTCTATGAAGCCATCATAACCCTCATCCCAAAACCAGACAGGGACTCATCACAGAAAGGAAATTATAGACCATTTCTTCCTCCTCCTCCTCCTCCTCCTCCTCCTCCTCCTCCTCCTCCTCCTCCTCCTCCTCCTCCTCCCCCCCCCCCTTTGTTGGTCGTGGGGCTTGAACTCTGGACTTGGGCGCTATCCCTCAGCTCTTCAGCTCAAGGCAAGTGCTTTACCACTTGAGCCACAGTGCTACTTCCGGTTTTCTAGTGGTTTATTGAAGGTAAGAGTCTCACGGACTTTCCTGCCTGGGCTGGCTTTGAACCGTGATCCTCAGATCTCAGCCTCCTGAGTAGCTAGGATTACAGGCCTGAGCCACGGTGCCCAACTATAGACCCATTTCTTTGATGATCATCCATGCAAAAGTTCTCAACAAAATTTTGGCCAATCAATTTCACCAAGTCATCAAAAAAAATCATATACCATGATCAAACAGGATTCATTCCAGGGATGCAAAGCTGGTTCAATATACTAATATCAATTAATGTAATACACCACACCAACAAGAGCAAGGATAAGAACCACATGATTATCTTAATAGATGCAGAAAAAGCATTTGACAAGATCCAACACCCTTCTATGATAAAAGCTCTGGAGAAGCTAGGAATCCAGGAAACATTTCTCAATACAATAAAGGCTCTGTATGACAAACCTACAGCCAGCATATACTTAATGGCGAAAATCTAAAGCCATTTCCTCTAAACGCAGGAACAAGACAAGGATGTCCACTCTCTCTACTCCTCTTCAACTTAGTATTAGAATGCCTCGCTAGAGCAATAAGACAAGATGCAAACATAAAAGGGATCCAAATAGGGAAAGATGAAGTAAAACTCTCCCTCTTTGCAGATGACATGATCTTGTATTTAAAGAACCCCATGGACTCCACTACCAAGCTACTCGAGCTGATTCAAAACTTTGGCAAAGTAGCAGGATATAAAATTAACCCTCAAAGCCGGGCGCTGGTGGCTCACGCCTGTAATCCTAGCTACTCAGGAGGCTGAGATCTGAGGATCGAGGTTCAAAAGCCAGCCCGGGCAGGAGAGACCGTGAGACTCCTAGCTCCAATAAACCACCAGAAAACCGGAAGTGGTGCTGTAGCTCAAGTGGTAGAGCGCTCGCCTTGAGCTGAAGAGCTGAAGGACAGTGCCCAAGCCCAGAGTTCAAGCCCCCACGACCGACAAAAAAAAAAAAAAAAAATTAACCCTCAAAAATCAGTAGCTTTCCTGTATGCCAATAATGAGAAGAGTGCAGCTGAAATCAGGAAAGCAACTCCTTTTGTAATAGCCCCACAAAAAATAAAATACCTAGGAATTAACTAAAGAAGTGAAGGACCTCTATGATGAAAACTTTAATAACCTGAAAAAGGAAATTAAAGCAGAACTAAAGAAGTGGAAAAAACCTCCCATACTCCTGGATTGGGAGGATTAACATCATGAAAATGACAATTCTGCCAAAGGCTATCTACAATTTCAATGCAATACCCATCGATATCCCAACCTCATCCTTCAATGAAATAGAAGAAGCAATCCAAAAATTCATATGGAACAATAAAAGACCCCAAATAGCAAAAATAATCCTCAGCAGAAAGAATAGTGCTGGAGGAATAAAATACCAGACTTTAAACTCTACTACAAAGCCATAGTAATCAAAACAGGTTGGTACTGGCACAAGACCAATGGAATAGAACTAATGACCCAGAAATGAACCCATAGACCTATAGCCACCTAATCTTCAATAAGGGAGCTAAAAAACTAGAATGGAAGAAAGTCTCTTTAGTAAATGGTGCCATCAAAATTGGTTAGACACCTCTGGAAAACTAAAAATAGATCCTTATATATTACCCTGCACCAGAATCAATTCCAAATGGATCAAAGACCTCAAAGTCAAAGCAGACACCTAAAAATATTACAGGAAGGAATAGGGAATCTCTAACGCTTCTTGGCACAGGCAGAAATTTTCTTAATAAAGATCCAGAAATACAACAAAATTAAGTCACCCAAAAACAAATCTTCAAAGAAACAACTGCCCTGTTAATAAGTGGGCTAAAGACTTTTTAAAGAGAGATCTCTCTGAAGAGGAAATAAGAATGGCCAGTAGACACATGAAGAAATGCTCAACTTCTCTAGCCATAAAAAAAAAAATGCAGGGCTGGGAAGGTGGCTCAGTGGTAGAGCGCTTGCCTTGCATGCATGAGGCCCTGGGTTCGATTCCTCAGCACCATATATGCAAAAAGAAAAAAAAAAGCCAGAAGTGGTGCTGTGGCTCAAGTGGTAGAGTGCTAGCCTTGAGCTGAAGAACTGAGGGACAGCGCCCAGGACCAGAGTTCAGGCCCCATGACCAGATCCCCCCCTCCTTTCAAAAAATGCAAATCAAAACAACATTGAGATTCCACCTCACCCCAGTTAGAGTGGCTATAATAAAAAAAAAAAAAACCTAATAATGACAGATGCTGGAGGGGATGTGGCCAAAAAGGAACCCTACTGCATTGTTAGTAGGAGTGTAAACTTGTTCAACTACTTTGGAAAGCAGTATGGAGGTTCCTCAAAAGACTCCACATAGAGCTCCCCTATGACCCAGCAATCCACTTTTGGGCATTTACCCAAATGATCACAAACAAGGCCATACTAAAGCTACCAGCACACCTATGTTTATCGCAGCATTATTCACCATATCTAAGGTATGGAACTAACCCAGATGCCCCTTAGTAGATGAATGGATCAAGAAAATGTACATATATACAATGGATTCTATGCTTCCATCAGAAAGAACAATACCACCCCATTTGTTAGGAAATGGAAAGACTTGGAAAAAATCAAATTAAGTAAAGTTACCCAGTCCCAAAGAAATTCAGGTCCCATGCTTTCCCTTATTTTCAATAATTAGTATACATATAGGATAATATCAGATATCAAATGAGCTGAAAAGCTCAAAAAACGATGTAGAAATGACCATATAAGATGATGCTAAGTGAAATGAACCCCAAGATATGAACACAAGAGGTCTGTCTTTATTGTTATTGTTTTAAGTGTACCATGTGATTTTATTTTGTTGCTGTTGTTGTTTCCTTTTGTATATTCTTTCCCCTATGGCATATCCCCTGTTGTCACTGTACTTGATTTTGGTACCCTGCATCTTGTATCTTACATATGTCTAATGGGAGGGAAAGAGGAATAACCAAACGCTGAAACAAGGACCCAGGAAGACCCATTGCAACAAGGATACCCAGAGGACAGAATATTGGAAATGAACTTTACAACTTTGGGGGGGGGGAGAAGGGGAAGTGATGGGGGAGAGGGAAGGGATAGTGGGACAACAAGAAGGAAGGTAGGTAAGGGGTAACAATGATCGACAAGTAATGTACTCATTGCCTTACTCATGTAACTGTAACCCCTCTGTACAGCATCTTAACAATAAAATAAAATTAAAGAAAGAATTTTAAAAAAGAAGGAGATGGAAGAATGTAGGTTATCTGAAGGGTAAGTGAATTTCAGGTGACTTGAATGGGCTGAAGGAGGAGAGAGTTGGTAAATGATTCTCTATGGAAACTGAATGAATTGAAGAAGAGACAGTGGTTTGTATCAAAGTCTGCCTTGGTAGGGTGACATTCCTTAATCTTCTTTCTATGATCTGAGTTTAATCTTCCTTGGTTAATAGCCTTTTAGGAAGGGAGTTAAAGGCAGTTTTATTCCTTCTTGGTGAATTGAGTCACTAGGTAGATATGAGAACTTCAGAGAAATGTCTCTTTCATCATCTCCTAATCTCCGTCTTCTTTTAATTTGGAAGAGTAAGCATACTAGGGTATTATATCTGAAGGTGACATTTCTTAGCCATTCCTTGAATGTAGAACCAATCTTTTCTGTCTCCTAAACAATGGAAATAATAATTGATGAGAAAGGCACCCTTGGTCTAGAATATTACTTTTAGACCTATCTTCTTAGAAAATAGATTTTAAGATATAAAATTAAGTTTTTTTATAGCTAAAATACCTTTTTCCCCCTGTAATGTAATATTACTTTTATGCTTGCTTTTGTTTTCTTCAGTGTTGTGGATTGAACCCAGGGCCTCATGTGCTAGACAAGGGCTCTATTACTAAGCTCATCCTCAAGTCCTCCCCCCCTTTTATTTTTTGGCATTTTATGATAACTGCTGCCTGTATTCATGGGAGCCTGCCATTCCTAAAGTTCTTTACCTATTGTGAGGCTGACTATTCCCCAGTATCACTTTTGACTAATAGAATAAGCTGTATAACTCTTGCCCTGAGAGAGTTACTTTTTCTTACCAGCTAATTTTCTTTGGCTTTGAATTCCCAACACCATTATTTTAAGCTGTTTAAATTAATCTTGAACAAGGTAATACCTCTAAGGTTCCCCTCTCTCCAGTGGGAATAGTATACAGAATCAACTTCATAGGGTCATTATAAAGATTAAAGTGTTGTCAAGCACTGAATTAACACAGAGATGAATATATATTACACCTTCCTAAAAATCCTTGTAGCTGAAATAATTGGGAACACAATAGACAGTATTTACTCTGTCTCTAAAGAGAGCAAAAACGTCAATTTTTAGGTTATAAACTGGCACATTGGTACCATATGAACATTCCTAAGTCCTTGATTTAAGAAATGAACTTTCAATACAATTAAATTTTAAAAAATGAACTTTCAGTATGATTTATTTTGTCAGGTATATAGAAGAAGGAAGACCAAAGGCTGTGTACAAATAGTTCCTGATAGAACTTAATTATATTCCTAGTGACAAATTTATGGTATTCATGTATTTATGAAACAAGAACATAGATTCAAAAAATCATATACAGACAAGTTCAATGGAAAGACTGCACCAGAGTAGCATCTGTCTGAACATCTGTCTTGATAATAGAAAGAGGCAAATTTGAATAAATAAACTAATATTAACAGGTCTGTGCTTGGAATGATGATAAATAAAAGAAATTAATATTATCAGTTAAGATTTTGGATTGATGAAAAATATTTTTAATTATGGTAATAAGATCTCTGGAAATAGCAATAAGATTTTTAGAATGAAACTATGATCTCAACTCTAAAATACTACAGACCATCTCAGTAGGTAGGAACTGAGCTAGATACAGACAAAGAGAACGTAAGTTAATCTAAAATAGAGTTCTTATTGTCACCTGTTTGCTATGTTTTAATCAGAGAGCAGACATAGTGATAGAACAGTATTACAAAGCTCTTCTCAAGTTTAAAGGTTGTTTCAAAGCCTCCCCTCCTGCCCCATGGTAACAGATATCACCAACTGAGTAGCTTAATAATAACATGTTTATTATTTTGCACTTCTGTAGATTAGACATCTTACGGGCCAAAGGGAAGGTGTCTTTGGCTGTGTCCTTTGGGCTGTGTTCTCTGAATCCTTCAGAAGAGAGTATTTTATTTGACTTTTCTGGTTTTAGAGGCCACCCATATTCTCATGATCTCTTCTCCATTCTTCACACTAGGAACGATGGGTCCAGTTCCTCTCTGACTGCTGTCTCTAGCTCTCTGTATCTGGGAAAGATTTTTCTGATGTAAAATGTTTAGACTGAGGTCACCTAGATAGTTCTGGGTGAGGATTTTAAATCTTTGTCTCAAGGTCTTCAACCTTAACTACATTTGTAAAGTCCCTGTTGCCATGTGAGATAACACATTCACAGATTTTGAAAATTAAGGTGTGGATGTATTTTGAGGCCCTTAGTTTGCTTACCACACCAAGAAAATGAGAGAAATTCTGGCATCTAACTTAATTTAGATCTTTAGAAGAACTTCTAAGAAGGTATACAGTAAGTGTTGAATTGGGTAAAGTAGCATAGAGTGGTGGCTGCTGGTTGTGTATCACATGTGGAAATGCATTTGAATTAAAAAGAATCAAATGGGTAGAGAGATGTGAAATTGAATGACTTTTTAACTCCCACCTTTCCTTCTCTCCCTCCTTTCCTTTCCTTTCCTTCCTCTCTATCTTTCTGTTTTCCTATTTAATTTTTCTAAATTGGGGGAGTACAAACAAGCACCGCTGTGCCTGGCTGTAAAGAAAAAAAATAGCTGTTTGTTGTTGTTGTTTTGGTCTTTCCTTTTTTGGTACTGAGGATTGAACCCAGGATATTGCACTTGCTAGTCATGAGCTTTGGCACTGTGTTGTATCCCAGTTCTACAAAAAAAAAAGTTTTGTTTTTGTTTTTAAAGAACTAGAAATGAGCTAAAAATGTAATATGAGATTATGGAATGGGGAGAGACAGAAGCAGAGAAAGGTTTGGATACAGTGGGACTTCACATACTGTGCTTTACTAGTTGTATGACATTTGAAGGATTTGAAGTTGGAGAGTAACATGATCAAGTTTTACTTTAGACAAAAATAATGTTCAGCTGTTGGGTGGGAGAATAAGGCTGGAGGCTAAGAGACAGTGAAAACGCTTTTCTTATAGCTGAGATTCTTTATGCATAATTCACTTGATCAGATTTTTGGCTTAAATTTTTGGGTCATAACATCTGAAAGAATACAGAAAGAAAAGTTGAAGAGATATAAAGTAATAATAGAATACTCTCTCACACATATTCTTCCTTCCAAAAGAAGGAACAGAACCTCAGTTATTTATTAACTTAAATTCCCTAATTTTCATCTTAAAAGGTAGCTGTTTACCATCAACAAGTAACCAGAAGAGTTTAGGCTGAACTGTTAAGATTTTCTGTTCTGAAGAGCAAGCTCTTCTTCTTGGCACACATTCCACATTTACATACTGTTGGCGGGCCACATATTTTGCCTTTCCCTGCCTGTGGCTTTCACTTCTACTCAATGATTTAAGACATCAAGGCCTTATAGAACTCTATTTCAGTTTACTTTCTCTTCCTTTGTCATACTGAAGTGATTGAGCCAGTTTCTGGCTTGCCAAATAGCCCATTATTCCATTTAATGGTTGGCTGTAGAAGGAACTTGTTACTTAAAGATATATATAAAAAAAGTAAAAATAATATGCAGGTAAAAATAGTTGCTGATTGAAAGTAGAATTTACATGTAGACTTGGCTTTTTTTTTTTCATTGTGGTTTTGCAGCATTTTAATATATTTCCTAGTTAGGAATTTCAGCTACTTTGAAAGGTAAGTCTGGGTTAGTCCCATAGCTGAAAGGTAGCACAGTCTTCTGCAGTTAATGTACCCAAATATATTTGACTTACGAGGTAGACTAAGGGTCCTTACATTCCCTTCTTAAACTATAAAAATATTTAAATGATTATGCTTTTTCATTAGGAATATTATATGGCAGTAAAAAGTTTTCATTATAGTTATAGTCCCCTAAACAGATTTGAAGGTTATGTTTTTAATATTTCTAATGTATATAGGCCACAATCTACTCACAATAACTATTAAACATAATTGTCATGAATTTCTAAGTAGATTTATATGACTGTATAAAGACAATGACATTAGGAATGGTTTGAGTTTCTATAGCACAAAATCATTGTTCATATATAAATTCTTAATGTGATATATAGATATAATTTTTTGCCTTTAGAAAGAATGAGATATAAGGGTATGAAGAACAAAGATCTTAAATAAAACATATTTTGCTCTGTAACCTCTAGTGTGTAAGAACTAAATTTTGTTGGGGTTTGGGGGGGAGAGTTGGTTATTGGAGCTTGAACTCAAGGGCTGAGCGCTGCCCCTGAGCTTTCCTGCTCAGGGTTAGCATTCTACCACTTGGAGTCACAGCTCTGCTTCCCGTTTTTTGGTGGTTAGTGGGAGATAAGGAGTTTCATGGACTTCTGCCCCAACTGCCTTCGAATCGCGATCCTCAGATCTCAGCTTCCTGAGGAGCTAGGATTACAAATATGGAGCCACCAGTGCCAGACTGCTAAATTGATTTTGTTTTTATTTTTTAGTGGTACTGTAGTTTAAATTAAGGGCCATGAGCTTGTCAAGCAAATGCTCTTATTACTTAAGCCATGCCCCCTCAGCCCTTTTTGCTTTCATCATTTTTCACATAGGGTCTGTGTTTTTGCTGTTCTCCCTTGGACAGTGATTCACCTCTTTACATTTCCCTAATAGATGAGATAACAGATACGTGCCACCATACCCAGTTTATTGGTTGAGATAGGGTCGTGTAATTTTTTGCTGAAGCTGGATTCAAACTATAAACTTCCTAATCATCACCTCTAGAATAGCTGGGATTGGGCATGGGCATGCACTACACATTCAACAATAAAAATTCAGTTGAGAGCATACTATAGCTAACTTAGGATTGATTGTTTAGAAATCTATGTGTTAAAACAAATTTGTCAATGAAATGTTGTAAAATCTATTAAATCTGTTTAATTAGAGGTACTATAAAAGATAAGAGATGATGGAAGAGGCTAATAAGTTGTAGGGAAAGGTTCATTAGTTTTTTTGTTCTGGTTCCTCCCATAAACTTTATTTCTGGGAAATGTCTTATATTTCAAATGTTATTATTTTAATAACCTGTAGGGTTTTCTATTGCAGATATTACTATGGCCAGTGCCTCCAATCCTTTCTTTACTTACATGTTACAGTAGCTCTAAACTTTCCAGAATAAAAACAATTCAAGCTATTATTTTTATGTCTTTCAGTTTATATGCAGTGCAATAGCATTAAGAGGTTAGAAATTTGAAGTGCCTTTCCTATAATTGTTTTGCTTTATCTTTCCTTTTTTTAAAATTTTTTATTGTAAAGATACTATATATCTTTCCTTGAATCTCAGATAGATTAAATCCAGCCCCAGCCATTTAATTTTCCTAAGTAATTTATAGTGAAGTTAAAGCTTGCAATATTCTCTGCAGCTCAAATATGAACTTTTTTTGATAGCCTCTTATAAGTTGCTAAGTACAGAATGTGCAAAACTCTTTCACTATGTTTAGGTCACTAAAGTTAAAAATTACCAATCTGTATTACAGGATGGCTTGGACTTTAGTTAATGAAGGAATATTTGGATATTTTTCTATTGTTTTCTTAACTTTGTGGGTGTTGGTGGTGGTGATGTGTGGTACCCGTCCTGCTGCTGCCCAGACACTGTACTGAATTTTCTTGCTCAAGGCTAGCTTTTTGGTAGTTAATTGGAGATAAGAATCATATGGAATTTCTTTCTTGGGCTGGTTTCAAATCATAATCTTCAGATCTCAGCCTCCTAAGTAACTAGGATTACGGTGTGAGCCACCATCATTTGACTCAATTATTTTAAAATAATTTTTAAAATGATTCTTTTACTTCTAGAAGATTGTTGAACCTTATAGATATTAAGATATTTAAAATGAACATTAAAGATTTTAGTCTGTTTTCTCAAATTTTTATTTCTTTATAAAACTGGTCCTTCACAGCTGCTGTCACCACTACAGCCTCTTCCTCTTCCTCTTCCTTTTTCTCTTCCTTCTTTGGGAGCAGGGGCCAGTACTGGGAGGAGAGTTATATAGATCTGGCCTTAACTTCATTGAGGTACAATTTTCAGTATAATGATACAATGATATAATGTTTGACATGTACAGATTTGACAAGTTCATGTACTGTGATATCAGCCATAGAATCAGATAAGCATTCCCATCTCCTCAGAGGTTCCCTTGTGCCCCTTTGCAGTCAAACTACCATTGACACATTTCTACCATTACAGATTCTCTTAGGTTCTGTATATAAAAAGATTTATTTCATAGAGGATTCTTTTATAGATTTTTTACTATTTTAATGAACTATGCTTGTAAGACTTGACAGGTTTCCAGACTAAAATGATTTTCCTTGGCTGTCTGTAAGGATCTTCTTATCTGTGAGGTTGCCTCACACACTTGGAATTGACAGAAGACTGAGCCGTATGTATTATGATGATCAGAAATTACACAGGACCATGAGAATCCTTGCTTTGGGAAAAAGAATTTTTGGAAAAGGAGATTTTGGAAAGGAGCTCAGAAAATCTCATGAAGAGAATTTTTTTTAAAGTTTTTTATTTGATTCTGTGAGTCAAATTGGTTCACTTTAGCTCTGTCTCTGGTATATTGGGCTCTGATTAATCTTTTTTAGGGGGTGGTGGTACTGGGGTATGAACTCAAGGTCTCATGCTTGCTAGGTAGGTACACTACTGTTGAGCCATATCAATAGCCTGGTACAGTTTTCAATTTTAAAAATTTTATCTTAAGCCATGCTCCCATGGCTGACACCTGTAATCCTAGCTACTTAGGAGGCTGAGATCTGAGGATCAAGGTCTAAAGCCAGCCCATGCTGGAAAGCCTGTGAGATTCTCCAGTCAACTACAAAAAAAAAAAAAACCCAACAAAACAACAAAACACACAAACAAACAAACAGGAAATGGAGCTCTGGCTCAAGTGTTAGAGCATTAGACTTGAGCAGAAAAAGTTCAGGGACAGTACTTAGTAACTTTCTAACTTCTAACTTCCTAACTCAGCTGGATCTTGTTGTTTACTTGTTTATTTGAGTGTCTCTACTGGGCCATTTCCATGAGCTCTTTTTCCCCTACAGTATCTCTGATGTTCCTTATTGGTTACAACTTTTGGCATGTCAAGACTCCCCTTGGGAAGACAGTTTGGGCAGGGCTTTCTTTAGCCATCTTTTTCCTTCTCTCTTAAGCTGTTGGCCTCTGTGAGTATCCATACTGATCTGTTTGTCTCTATGAATTGCTAACTGAATGCTCTGTTGTTATTGGTAATGCCAATGGCGTTAATTTTTCCACACTCTCATAGCCATGCAATCTGAGCCTCCTTGCAGTAGTTTTCAGGCTAGCCTTTGCAGTTTGTTCTGAGTTCAGAAATACTCTTGTTAGTTTTCTCTTTCCTATTTTCCATCTACTCAAATACCATCACTTTTGTTGTTTACCTCATTTTGATAATACTAGTCTCCTCTTAATTGCTTGCCACCAAAACTTCCAGAATAAAGCTTATATCACCCTAAATTTAAGACAGAGGAAAGAGAGAGAACAGGTGTGGCTCAAATGCCATATGTTTTTACTGTTCTTAGATTTATTAGTTCTCTTGAATAAGTGATTCTTTGTTACATATTTTTAGGAAAATTTCCAGACTTTTTTGTATATATGTGTGACAGGGTGGTAGTAAGGTTTGAACTCAGGGCCCTGTGCCTGCTAAGTAAGTGTTGTATTACTTGAGCCACACCCTCAGCCCAGATTTCTTTCCCTGTAAAGGCTGAATATAACTGAATGTGTGTGTACAATGTTTTGTTTATCTACTCATCTGTAATGGACATTTGTGCAGTTGTAGCATAATGATGCAATCTGAGTCCCTGTTTTAAAACTAAAGCCCAAAGATTACTTAGACTATGGAAGTTACCCCTCTAGGTTATCATATTCCATTTTAACTTACTCATAGGCCCATGAGGGTTTTTCAAGAATATTTGTTATATTTTTCTTTCTTTCTTTCTTTCTTTCTTTCTTTCTTTCTTTCTTTCTTTCTTTCTTTCTTTCTTTCTTTCTTTCTTTCTTTCTTTCTTTTTTCTTTCTTTCTCTTTCTTTCTTTCTCTCTCTTTCTTTTTCTTTCTTTCTTTCTCTCTCTCCCTCCCTCCCCCTCTCTCTCTCCTTCCTCCTTCCTTCCTTCCTTTCTCTTTCTTTCTTTCTTTCTTTTCTTTTCTTTTTGTCAGTTGTAGGGCTTGAACTCAGGGCCTGGTGCTGTCCTGAGCCTATTTGTGCTCAAGGTACAGCTCCACCACTGAGCCACAACATCACTTCCAGTTTTTGAGTGATTAATTAGAAATAAGAGTCTCTTGAATACTTTTCTGCCTGGCTTGGCTTCAAACCACAATCCTCAGATCTCAGACTCCTGAGTAGCTAGGTCACAGTCATGAGCCACTGATGCCCAGCTAGCATTTCTTTATGTTTTCTGACAAAAAGGGACTTTAGTTTGTCTGTTCTCAAATATTGATGAGAATAGAAGTACTTCCTGATCTAATTTTGGTATTTTGAATATTTGAAATTGAGCTAATTTATGTCAAAGGTGTTGTGGTAAGTTTTTAATTCTAGGATCAAATAAATCTCAATTCATACCATTCCCTTTAAGTAGCATGTAGTTACCACAGGGCCAGAAAGAGAGTTTAAATTCATTTAAACCATGTAGTTAGTACTACTGTAGCTTTGGCCTGAGGGAAATTCGAGTGATGGTATATGTAGTCTCTTATAACTTACTTACAAATTTAGGTTACACAGTCCATTTGTAAGCTGTATAGTGATGTTCCATTATTTTCTTTTTCTCCTTTGCAAAAGTGTAGTGATAACAGGATAGTGCAAGATGAGAAAAATCTCAATTTATTTAAGGATTGTTTTTTCTTAATAGTATAGAGAGAGGTATAGTGGTCATGGTTTCCCAATATGTGTTTGTAGCTGAAAATATTGGAAGTATATAACCATTTATCCTTGAATCTTATTGAATATGGAATGATGTAGTTTTTGGATTCTGGTTATCTGTGATTAGCTCATGAGACACTCATTTATCACTATTCATTTTTATTAAATAGGAAAAAAACCCTTTTGGGATGAGCTAGCAGAAGGTGAAATACTTAGCTTCATTACTTCCGGAGAATTGATAGCGTCCATCTGTACATGTCATTGCTGAGTCATAAATCTTTGCTACCCTTGAGCTCTCTTTAGCCAGTTCTTCCAGAGGCATTGGCCAACCAAGTCCAGGAAGATTATTTTCTTTCTTTGGATATAGTTATTTCTATTGAGGGAAATGAAAGACAAAACTTTGTAATTGAATATTTAACACCTCTTGAGTAATGATTGCTAAAACTGCTCTATTAACTGCAACAGGCTGAATAGTGGTCCCCCAAGAAAGTCATTCTGTAATCCCAATGATTTCTGAGTGTTACTTAGTATGGCACAGGGCTTTACATCTCTTTGGCAATCAGCCCCCATCCTGAAGCTTTCTAGGATTTACCAGCTTTGCTCATCTCATTAGCACAAAAAAGACACTTCGCTAGCCTGGAGGTTTCTGGAGATTCCAGGTGCTTTAGGAGCCATGTGCCTAGAGCCAAACATGTATTTTGTATTGTATCATTAAAAAAAAAAAAAGAATACAGGTGGTGGAGCAAGTATGTGAGGAAAAAATTCTTCTATGTAATTCCCCAATTTACAGGGGGTATAAGGAAAAACGTGCTCTGTTAATATGATGTTGTAGTGAAACAGTTGTTTTACTTCGAAAAGAACTGGGATTTCACTCATATTTTTAACATGCTTTACAAGAAGTAAATCAGTTAGGCCTGTCTATGTATTCTCTCAGTTAATGGCATGAAAGTTTCATGTAGTCCTAGTCTAGAATAGAGTTTGTTATTGGACAAACTCTAAGGGCAGAAAGATGTTTCGAGAAATAGCGACCAAAGTATAAGGGAGTTCTCTAGTCTCCCAGTAATTCTTTACATAGTTATCCTCTATTGCCTTGAAGATTTTTAATGTTTGACTTGTTTTGGTGGTGGAAGCCCAAGATGGAAGTGTTTTCCTTGCTTTATGTACCTCTGAGTTTGCCTAATTTGGAAAGAATACTGTTCCACTGTATACATGTACATGCATGTGAGAAGTTAAGAAACTTTTTAAAGTGATATAATTAAGGTTTCATTTATCTACTAATTAAATTAGGTTTCCTTTTCCTTCTGTGCTGTGAATTAAATTTATACTTCACAAATGCTAGGTAAGGATTCTATTACTGAGTTACATTCTCAGCCCCTATATTTTCTTTATATAAGCTGTAAGAATATGATTCTGAGTGGAGGTGATTTGCTTTTCTCTGCATCTTTTTCTGTCTTTCCTCTATTACACCTATTAAACAACAACAGCATCAATAAGAAACCAGGTCCAGTGGCTCACATCTGTAATCCTACTTACTCAGAAGGTTGAGACTTAGAGATCACAGTTCAAAGCCAGCCCAGACAAAAAGTTCTCAAGACTCCAATTAACTAGGCAAAACTTAAGCTGGAAGCATGGTCATCTGATAGAGCACCTGTGTGTTTTTGTAAAGCAAGCCAAGTGAGTATGTGAGGCCCTGAATATAAGCAAATACAAAACACAGCACAAAAACAAAACAAAAACCTTGAAGTTCATCTTCCCATCTGCTGTTGGCCATCAGCCCTAATTACTCTTAGAATTCTACATCTTTTCCCTCAATAATCTTCAGAGGCAAAAAGGGAAATGGATTCATCTAAAACTGTGTAGGACACACTGACAAGGGTCATTCAGCAAAGAAGAGATCTTAGAAATTTAAAATATGATAATAAAATACTTTGTAGAAAATGTGAAGTGAACAGGAACATTACAACTAAAGAGATAAAATTTAGGAGAGACAAATAGGAAAATTAGAAGATCAATTAACAGATTTAATAAAAGAAGTTTAAAAGAAAAAAATGGAGAAGAAATTATGGTGGAAACTATTTAACCAAAATTTCTGTAACTGAAAGACAGGTTTCGGTGATCTACCAATTGCCAAGCACAGTGAGACCTAGATGAATAACAGCTTTGTGACATTTCATAATAGTGATGACAAAAAGAAAATCATAAAATTGATAAAACAAGTTTTATACAAAGAAACACAAAATGGAACTTCCTTTTTTTTTAAAATAGAAACCAGCTGCGCATATTTTTTAAAGTAAATCATGTTTAAGCTGATTCATAGTTTTTTCCTATTTTTTCATGTGTTTTTTAAATTGTTATTGTAAAGGTTATGTACAGAGGGGTAATTGGAACTTCTTAATAGGGAAAGTTACCAGGTAGTAGAGAACTAAACTCTTAATTTTGAAGAAAAATGCATTTTTTTAATCCAGAGCCTTGTACTTACTTATTAGGCCTAGTTGGTAGAACACTGAACTTTATCTCCTGTCCCCAAACTGTTTTTAATCTAGGATTCTATGCTTAGTCTTTGAGGTAAGAATGAGGAGGGTTGAGAACATTTTACCACTTGTACGGTCTTCAGTTTTTCCTCTCAAACACTTTTTCTTTCTTTTTTTTAAAATGTTTTTTATTGTATAAATACTGTACAGAGAGGTTACAGTTACAGGAGTAAGGTAATGAGTACATTTCCTATTGAGCATTGTTGCCTCCTTCTTTGTTTTTCCCCTACCATCCCTTCTTTCCCCATCTACCACCTCCCCAACAACTACCCCTCCCCACTGAAGTTGTAAAGTTCATTTTCAACATAGTGTCTTGTACATTTCATTGTTACAATGGGTCAACCTGTATTCCTATTTAAGCATTTTGTTTTTTCCCTTCCCCTCCCCAAATTAGAAAAGTGAAGTGTATATACAAGATGCAGGGCACTGGAATCAAACACAGTGAAAACAAGTTATACTGTGGGGGAGGAACATACAGAAGAAACAAAAAAAATCACATAGTACATTATAAGTACATTAAGAAGAACAGTGACAAAGAGAAAACCTCTTGTGTCCCTGACTTGGGATTCATTTCCCTTAACATCATCTTATATGTACATAGCTTTTGACCTTTTCTGCTCATTCTAGACATATACTAGTTATTGCAAACAAGAGAAACCATGGGACCTATGTTTCTTTGGGCCTGGCTTACTTCACTTAGTATAATTTTTCCCAAGTCTTTACATTTCCAAACTAATGGGGTGATGTCATTCTTTCTTATGAAGGTTTAGAATTCCATTATATATATATTCAACGTGATTGTTAAGAAAATTTCTGCTTTTTTGCATAACTTGATTAGCTGATGTTAAAAATTATATGAGAATTCAAGGAATCCTAAATAGCTGAAAGAGCTCAGATGCCCCTCAGTAGATGAATGGATCAAGAAAATGTGGTATATATACACAATGGAATTCTGTGCCTCCATCAGAAAGAATGACACTGCCCTATTTGTTAGGAAATGGAAAAACTTGGAAAAAATTATATTAAGTGAAGTAAGCCAGGCCCAAAGAAACATAGGTTCCATGGTTTCCCTTATTTGCAATATCTAGTATATTTATGAGTCAAGCGGAAAAGGTCATATAATGTGATGTTAGGAAAATGAATCCTTAGATATGCATTTTAATGGTTTTTTATTTCATGCATTTGTTTCTAACGCATTTATAAGATTATCTCTTTGTTGCTTTGTATGTCCCTCCCCCACAGTATAACCCCTGCTTTCACTATATTTGATGTCAGTATAACTTGTGGAGGAGATGGGGAAAAACAAGTCGTTTAAGGATACAGGTGGACCTGTTGCAACAATGAGAAGTACAAGGTCATGTCCAAAACGAGCTTTACAACGTTGGTGGGGGGGTGGGGGGGAGGGGAGAGGATTGGGTGGGGGGGTAGGGGGGAGGTAGGGAAGGGATGTGTGAAGGGTAAACAAAGGAGGAGGCTGCAATGCTTGTAGGGAGGTGGCTCAGTGGTAGAGTGCTTGCCTTGCATGCATGAGGCCTTGGGTTCGATTCCTCAGCACCACATAAACAGAAAAATTCAGAAGTGGTGCTGTAGATCAAGTGGTAGAATGCTCGCCTTACGTTGAAGAGCTGAGGGATAACACCTACACCCAGAGTTCAAACCCCACGATGACAAAAAAAAAAGTCCAGAGTTGCAGTACTCATATTCAGTTTCAAAATTTACTACAAAGCAAAAGTAATGGAAACAAAGTGGAACCGGTATAAAGACAGACAACTAAATAGAATTGGAAATCCAGGAATCTCCCTTTTTGGTGCTAAGAATTGAACCCATTCTTTGTACATGTTAACCATACACTCTTATCAGTGAGCTCCAGTGATTATGATTAATAGATTTTTAATAAGGGTGCCAAGACAATTCAGTTATAGAAGGAATAGTCTTCTACAAATGATAGTAGGGTAATTGGATATATTCCATAAAATACTAAAGTTGGATTTCCTACTCATACCATTGAGAAAAATTTTCTTCAAATGGTTCAAAAACCTTACTGTAAGGCAATTAAACTCTTTAGAAAAACTCAAGTCATCATGGTCTTTTTTCTTTTTTTTTTCTTTTTTTTTCTTTTTTTTGTCGGTCGTGGGGCTTGAACTCTGGGCCTGGGCGTTTGTCCCTTAGCTCTTCAGCTCAAGGCGAGTGCTCTACCACTTGAACTACAGCGCCACTTCCGGTTTTCTGGTGGTTTTATTGGAGATAGGAGTCTCACGGTCTCTCCTGCCCGGGCTGGCTTTGAACCGCGATCCTCAGATCTCAGCCTCCTGAGTAGCTAGGATTACAGGCGTGAGCCACCAGCGCCCGGCTGGTCTTTTTTCTTTTATCTGCTTTTCATTGTCTTGAATTAGTCAAATGACTTATTACGTATACTCCCAAAGGTACGAGTAACAGTGGAGAAAATAGGAAATTGGGCTTCATCATAGTGTAAAGTCCTTGCTATAAATTGAGGATTTTTTTAAAGTCCAACAAAATGTGAGAAAATATTTGCAAATCTTATATTTAATAAAAGACTAGAATTTAAAATATTTTTAAAACCTCTTAAAATTCAATAAGAAAAATCACAAAAGCTCTATTAAAATGAGGAAAGCCAGGTGCTGGTAGCTCAGGCCTGTAATCCTAGCTACTCAGGACTCTGAGATCTGAGGATCACTGTTCAAAGACAGTCCAGGCAAGAAAGTCTGTATTAACCACCAGAAAACCGGAAGTGGCACTGTGGCTCAAGTGGTAGAGTACTCACCTTGAACTGAAGAGCTCAAGGACAGTGCTCAGGCCCAGAGTTCAAGCCCCATGACTGACAGAAAAAAAAAAATGAGGAAAGAGTTGAAATGACCTTTCTACAATGAATATATACAAATGGTTGGTAAGCACATAAAAGATGCTCCACATGATTTGGGGAATTCAGATCGAAATCACAATAAGCTAACTGAAACTTACATAAAAATGGCTTTAATAATTATAAAAGAAAGGAAATAGCAAGTGTTGATAAGGATATGAGGAAATTAGAGCTCTTCTACATTGTTCTTGGGATTGTAAAATGATCAATTGTAGAATGTTGGGCAGTTCCTTGAGATGTTTAGTATATGTTTTCCATATGACTTGGCAGTGTTACTGCTAGATCTGTATCCAAAAGAAATAAAAGAAGTGTATATACAAAATGTGTACATATATTGACAGCAGCATTCTTAACAGTCCCCAAACAAAAATGGCTATCAACTCATGAATGGATAATATAGATATAGAAGTTAGTATTGGGGGTGGATGGAAGATGGGAAGGGATGGGAAGGGGAAACAAAGGAGGAGGCAACAATGCTTGATAAGAAATGTACTCATTATCTTGCCCATGTAATTGTAACCCCTCTGTACGATATTTTCACAATAAAAAAATAAAACCCTGTAAAATAGAAACAAAACAAAACAAGCAAAAGAAAAGAATAAAAATGATACAGAATTCTACCAGTTATAAGCTTTATCATAGGAACCATTATATTTTAAATTAAAACTCATGTATTCTACAAAAAAAGAAGTTAGTTTTATTTACCCATAGAAAGAAATAAAGTAATAACACTTAGTATAATATAGATGGACCTTGAAGGTATATTAAATGAAAGAAGCCAGTCAGAAAAGATCATACATTGTGTGATTGCATTTGTATGACATGCCCAGAATAGGCAAACTCATAGAGGAAAACAAAGTAGATTAGTGGTTTTAGGCCTTCAGAAAAAGGAATTGCCAGTATCTAGTAATTAGTATGGGATTTCTTTTCTTTTTTGGGGGGGAGGGGTCTGTCGTGGGGCCTGAACTCTGGGCCTGGGCACTGTCCCTCAGCTCTTCAGCTCAAGGCTATCACTCTACCACTTGAGCCACAGCGCCACTTCCGGCTTTTTTCTTTTTGCTTATGTGGTGCTGAGGAATCGAACCCAGGGCCTCATGCATGCAAGGCAAGCGCTCTACCACTAAGCCACCTTCCCAGCCCATGGGATTTCTTTTTGTAATAAGGGAAGTGTTCTGAAATAGACTAGCAGTGATAGTTATGTAATCTTATCAATGTAATGAAACCACTGAACTCTACACATTAGAAGTATAGATTTTATGATATGAAAATTATATATATAGTATATATAAACTTTTAAAAATAACTGTTGAGCACTCATGACTGTAATCTAAGTACTCAGGAGGCTGATCTCTAAGGATAGCAGTTCAAAGTCATCCCAGGCAGGAAAGTCCTGAGACTCTTATTCCAAGTGGCTCAAGTGGCAGAGCACTAGCGTTGAGGAAAAAAAATCTAAGGGCTGGTGCCCGGGTGCTGAGTTCAAGCCAAAACTAACAAACAAGAAAACTGTGGCCAAAGGAAATGAAAATTTCAGTCTGGCCAGTTTTTTTAAAAAATAATATTCTAAAATATTATTTGGCTAATTGTGTGTATGTCTGTTTGTGTGTCTGTGTTTTAGATGAGTTAGGAAGAGAGAAAAAAAAAGATGTTTTTTGTCATTACTTAAAACACATTTATTATGGTCTCTTCACTGTATCAGTACAACAGGGCTACTTGATTTAGATGAAATGACAAAGAGCTCTCTCCTGCTCTTCTTGCCTACTAGGCCTTCTAAAAGGTGAAGAGAAGCCAAAGTAGCTACTAGCCATTAAATCATCTGGAACAGTCTAGAAAAGATTTGAAAACTGTAGTGTCTAGATTTTTCCATGTCATCTGCATCACTGGTTTTCTCCAGTATTAATATCTTCCTCACACTGGCTTATTGTGAGAGTCAAGTGAAGTTTTAGATGAGAAAGAACAATTAAGAACAATCTATAGATGTAACACAAATGTAATGAAACACAGAATTGTGTTTTAATTTGGTGACATTGTGATGCCGCTGTGGCATCTAGTCTGATTGATGTAGAAAGAACAATTCAGTTATTAATTTATTATTAATTTAGGACGATTTTTCTATCTTTATATAATTTATGAATTGAAATGCTAGAGTGGGGAAAGTGGGAGTGGTACTTTGGAGAAGTTTCCATAAGGAAATTTTTTCTGTGAGATCTGGTCTTTTGTTACTGGTAATCAAGAGAATTAAACTTGAATTTGTTAGTTTTTGAGGCAGAATCTGCTTGGGGCTACTAGGGAACTCTTTGTTCAGCTGTACAAACTAATCATATTCTTAGTCTGGGCAGCAAGCTTCGTAATTTCCCCCATGGTTTATTTTATCTCTCACAGTTCCTTTTCATACAGCTTCCTTTACTCCTTAGATTTATTAATTTCAAATGAATTGTGAAGTTATGGGTAGTGAGGATTTCCCAAGACAAAAATGCATGAAATATATTGTGTGAGACATCATTCATTTATCCCATTTTTGGTTAAAACAGCCACTTGGGACTTGGTGGTTCTTGGTGTGTTCAGAAAAAGATGGTCATGTGGTTATACATAGGCAAAGGATTTTTTTAAAATTAGGAATCAGTTGAGACTCAGGCAGACAAACTTAACATGAAATAATTTTCTAGGTAAAAAAAAAATGAGAATGGCAAGCTGCATTGCAAAATATTTTTCAGAAAACTAGAATCTACTTTTATGTCCCCACCACGTCCATGTGCCATAAGTTGCTGGGATACATTAAGTTCTTTCCAACTTGGCCAAAGGGATAATGATCCTGGAATCTGTTTTAGTGACAGAATCTTTTAGAAGATCCAAATAGTCAATTTCAACAGAACAAGGATGCTGTGGTTTGTGGTGATACATAGGCTCCAAAAGAGGAAACTCCTGTCATCCTTGTCAGACATCTGGGATCACTTCCATGCGAGAAACCATAAGTGCTGCCAGGACTCTGCAGATGCTTCTCTCCAGTTCCTGGACTGTGATTCTCTGTATTCTCTCCTAGATTTCTAGTATCATTGCTGATTCCACAAAAATAGCGGGACCTCACATTCAGGAGGGAGGAACAAAGAAATGGCACTATATAAGTATGCTATATCCCTTCTCAGTCCATGTAAAAACTCCCTTTTTGGAGCATTTATTGAAATATAGAGGTACTTCAGCTTGGTCATTTCTACTTGTAAAGTATTACTACATTCTTACCTTCACACCATGTATATTCCCTCACTTAGGCTAGCACTTGGGAGGCTGAGCAAGGAGGATGGTGAACTCTAGGCCAGCCTGGGCTACTAGTGAGATAGGTCTCAACAAACACCACCATCCCCATTTTAAAAAGTCAGCCTGTTTTTCTGTCTCTTCTATGGAACTCATTTTAACCCTTATTTATTTTTACAAGGATATATATCTAGTTTCCCAGACTAGTTTGTAAGTTCTGTGCGTTTAGGTCCCATGTATTAATTGCATGCTGGTTCATAGTTATAGGTCAAGAGCAGCAGAGTATTGTGATTAGTGCAGTGTCTATCCATGAACCAGTATTCTTTAGAACTATCCAAGGAATTTAGGAATGTATGTGATTAGTGGTGTCCTTCACAGAGACTATAGCAAATCTGAGCAGTTTGTAACCTACAGTTTTACAGAAAAGTGTAGAGGGAGCTCCCAGACATTAAAAAGGAAACAGTAATTCAATTGATTTGAAGTTTATGCAAAATGCACTTTAAGCATAATCAATATCTACAATAAGTACTTCATTAAATAGTTTGATTGAAGCCACTATATTGCACGTGCTTCATATTGGCCCGAAATGTCATTGTGTAGACTGTTATAAAATCAGATCTAATTACTTGGTATAGGTGCAGATCTACTTAGTGAGACAGGATTTCTATCCCATTTTTTTCTGGAAGAAAAACATGTCAAGTTAAACCTTACAGGATAAAGAGAGATGGCCGGGGAGTTATATTGAAATTGTTAATATAGAATTTATTTTCTAAAAAGAAAGAAAGTAGAGATATGCCAAATGAAGTATATTTAATGGGGAGACAAATCTCTAAAAGGACATGCGTGTAGGAAGGATCTTTCCTGTGATTAGCTGCAATCATGGGGGAAGGAGTGTGTGTGTGTGTGTGTGTGTGTGTGTGTGTGTGTGTGTGTGTGTGTGTGTGTGTGTGTGTGTGTGTGTGTGTGTGTGTGTGTGTGTGTGTGTGTGTGTGTGTGTGTGTGTGTGTGTGTGTAATTTGGTCTTCCCTTTCTTGCTTCCTTTTCTTCTTGAATTTTATTTTTAAACTTTGTCCTCAACTTTTCAATTTTGAAAGGCAGTTAAGGGAAAGCTTATTAGAAAGTCAGGAGCCACAGGCATTACAGAAATTACCAGCCCCCAAAAGTCAATATCCAATTACTGTACCTCTTTTGGCTGTTCCACATAATTAACCCTGCTGCTTGCTTCTGGGGAAGCCAGAGGGAAGACTAGGTACTGTTGGATGGTGTCACTTCTTTAACCCTTCGTGTTGTGTTGCAAGGTTGAGTAGACTGTTTACCTGGATCTGTGAGGGCTGGCATTTTCCAAAAGATTTCCCGAAGAACCAATGCAATCAATATCACTTAGGGTGTGGAGAGTACTTTTAATTAGATTAAAAGGCAATTACAGAGACTCTTGTTTCCTTAATTAATACTCACATTTAGAAAATGTTGCCTAATTTTCTAATAGATCTTTGACACATGTCTCTTATGCAGATAGTAATTTTAGTTTTTAAAGCTTATTAATATAAATGTGTTTATTCCTTTAAAATCAAACCACCTTGTAGCTATGCATGGTTTTCCAAGCATTTTATTGAAGGCAAATGAAATTTTTAATCAGTTAGTTTTAGGACAGATGAAAAATTGAAGCTTGCTTGCTGGAAAGTCCCATAAAAAACTGTGGGCAGGGATTAAATCACTGGATGTCCTTGTCTGTCAGGAAAAGCCCTTTGTGTTCCCTGTAGTTCCTGTTAATGTAGGGAGGGCTGTGCAGGGCGAGGAGGGAGCAATTTCGTTTCCCTGCAAGATGCTGGGGAAGCCTGCTCCTGGGTATGCGTGGGCGAGTGTGAGGGTGGCTGTGCACTCTGCCTCTTTGGCTGAAATGTACTGCAGAGCAGCTTTGCCTTTTCCGGGGATCCCTCCTACCCAGATCAATTTGGGTAATTCCTAAATACCAATGCCTTTTCACCTCTAAAATGATCATGTCTTTGTCAGGTTAAGGAGCACAAGGCACACATCAGTTCTTGCTTATGTGTGTTTTCCTTGCTTGCTAGAACTGTTTAAGCAGAACCTTACTATTGTCACATGACTTGGGATTCCATATGGTGCAGGGGCTTCACCTGTAGCTCCTCCTATCTTCATATGTTTGGCATGCAGATGAAGATCCAGCAATGGAATCTCCCCAATTTCTACGTCTATCACTCAGTCAGCTAAGAAAATAGTAGAGGTGGCTGCTCAGGACAAGCCTAGCAGTGCTACTGCCAGCACTTTTCTAATAACCTTGGCGCCTCTGCAGCAAGGTTACTGGTGGTGTTTATTGAAGCTACAACTCCCTTTTCCTTTTTCTCCCCCGTCTTCATCTATTCCCCCTCTCCCTTGCAGCTGCCTACCACTTAGTAGTAAACTTGCCAGTAGTATGAGAGACAGTTCATAACATTCTAAAAATACATTTTAGTTTTTAAAATGTTCATAATAGACTATATCTTAATGTCCACAGATTTTCTGATTGTCACAGTTAGTGGCATATTTAGTAAACAATATAACATACGAAGATGTATTCTGGGAAGTCATGCTTGTTGAGTAAGAATTTATCTGTGATTGAAATGTGTTTCTTTTGTACATGTAGTACAAAATTGATATTTTACTCAGTTTTAGTGCCTGTAAAAATCTACTGGTTCATTTCATGAAAATAATTTTATCTAACTTTATCTAACCTTATCTTTGGCCATCTGTGACTATATCTCTTGTAGGACTCTCCAAGGGCAGCATTTTTCAGTTTAACTAATAAGAAAAAACTTGATAGTATATGAGAATATATAGGGCACTTTAGAGATTCTAAAGACTAACAGCATCCTTATCTCCAAACTGGCTTTTTTTTTTACTTGTTTGAATGAACATTGTAAAACAGCAAGTGGACAAGATAGTATTAAATAAAATATTATGCTGTGCAATAAAAGTTCAAGAAGGTATATGTAATAGAGTGGTTTGCCAAAGAGATCATTTCATTAGATGTGAGACTAATGTTTTGAGATGTCACCCTGTTATTGTAGTTCTCACTAGCAATTCATAGAATTCTATATATATATGTGTGTGTGTGTGTGTTATATATGAACACATTAACAGACTGAGTACTCAGTTTTTGCTATCTGAAAGTGAACCACATCATAGAAAGAGATGTGCTTAGAATGAGATATATTTGGTTTCTAATTCTAGCTGGGGTGATTTTAGCTCTTACCCTTCTCTGAGCCTCAGTTTTCTCATTGGAAGAATGAGGATGATAGTTGCTAATTCCAAATTTGTTGGGATTAAATTATTTTGAGGCTCAAAAAATGTTTTCCTACATTTCTCACCCATTCAGTCCTTCTGAAAACATGCCACCACTGATAGAATATGAAGTTTGAGTGCAAATCTTTAAACATATTTTCCTACCTTTTTTAATATCCCGACATTTAGATAACCAAAAGTAAAGAAAATTCATATAGATGGACAGTGAGGGATTTTGCAAACACTCCGTTTAGTCTCAAGCTTAAAACAAACGTTCTGTAAGCTTAATAATATAAAATTGTCTTTATATTAAGCTGAAAGAGACAATTTGGAAGGCAGGCCCGCTGTGGGAGAGAGCTGCAGCTTAGGCATTCAGTAGATACCCATCCTTTACCCAAATCATTGTCAACGTTGAGTGTCTACCTCCAGTTGGCTGAACAATTCAGTGGCTGCTTTCCAGTGTGGCACTGAAATGATGGGGTTGCAGTGGAAACACATAGGTAGTAAGTAGGCGAGTGTAAGTGGTTGTACAACTAACTAATGATGAATAAACTTCATATACTACATTCTGTTTAGTAAATTTGCACCATGCTTTTTTTGCTAAAATATGGACACTTAAGAATATCTTTTTTTGTTTGTTTGTTTGGTTGGTTGGTCGTGGGCCTGAACTCTGGGCCTGGGCACTGTCCCTCAGCTCTTCACCTCAAGGCTATCACTCTACCACTTGAGCCACAGCACCACTTCTGGTTTTTTCTGCTTATGTGGTGCTGAGGAATAGAACCCAGAGCCTCATGCATGCAAGGAAAGCACTCTACTACTGAGACACCTTTCTAGCCCCAAGAATATCTTTAAATTTTTTTTTCTTATTTTGCTGCCAGACAAATCTGTAATCCCAGTACAGGGGAGGCTGAGGCAGGATGATCACAAGTTCAAAGCCAATCTTGGACAATACAGTAAGATCCTGTAATCAATCAGTCAATAAATAAATCAGTTTATATTTTGCCTTGACGCAAATAATATATTAGAAGTAGTTGCCTTATGATAGAGGGCTTGCTAGTTTATAACATCTCCTATTTCTAGAAGATACTACAGTAGACCAGATGGTTTATTAGAATAGACCTCACATTGTCTAAGTAAAGACAAAACAAGCCGGGCGCCGGTGGCTCAGGCCTGTAATCCTAGCTACTCAGGAGGCTGAGATCTGAGGATCACGGTTCAAAGCCAACCCGGGCAAGAAAGTCCATGAGACTCTTATCTCCAATAAGCTACTAGAAAACCGGAAGTGGTGCTGTGGCTCAAGTGGTAGAGCGCTTGCCTTGAGCTGAAGAGCTGAGGGATAGTGCCCAAGCCCGGAGTTCAAGCCCCGTGACCTATCAAAAAAAAAAAAAAAAAGACTAAAAACTTATATTACAGAGGAGAATGTCTGAATCTTGTTCTATAAAAACAGTCTGGTATGGGTTTATGTCTTGGTGTCAATTATCCTGTTTTCAAGAAACTCTTGTGTGTTTTTTTTTTTAATTTCAAGTATAAAGGTAAACTTTAGAGTCATAGGTAGTGTTGCTCATATGTGCTTTCCAGAATAATTGCTGTATCAACTCCTGGAGATTTGTAAGTAGTTAGAAAACAGGTTTGTAAATTCTCACTCATTTTCATGAGTGGCTTGACCAGATTTAAAAAGAGATTAGATGACTGGAAACTTTGGAGACAGCTAAGATTTTAACACAAATGTCGCCAAGTTGTTTTAGATCTAATTATTATAAAATTCAAATTTTCTTGCTGATAGTATGCTAACAGCCAACAAAATAAAATTCCTGGAATTTGAGTGGCTGCTGTTACATATTAACTGTAATGTAGCAATCTTATGTATCTGTAGCTTCCCATCTTCCCTAGTATGAATTGTATTATGTTTAGCTTTAAGTCAAGTAAGTACAAGATTTTATAAGCATTTATGCACTAGATTCCCATTTTATAGTCTAACCATCTTGTTCTGAACTCTAAAATTTTCTTTTATAGAGAACTATTCCATTTGCTTATTATATCCACATAAAGTAAAATTAAACCATATCTGACACAGAGTATCAACTCTCCTTTTTCACCCTTTTCCCTGAAACGTAAGATTGGTGAGCTTTATTGGCAGAGCTCCTAACTTTCCCTTTTTATTCCATTAATCTCTATTAAGACTTGTTCCCTCTGTATTCTTCATTGAATTTGCACCCAAGTAAAAGATTATCAATACATTAACATCTGTATGACTGACTTCTGGGCTTCTGACATTACATTTGTATTTTTGGTGCAGGCATGAACATAGTCATCCTCTTTTAAAGTCATTTCTATTTATCCAACCTGGGTACATCACAGTCTGTATGTAATACTGAGTACATGAAAAATAATTTGTAAAACACCTCATATGAGCAGAAATGTTGAAAGGATGCAGCTTTCTCTTCTCACTCGTGACCCAGCAGCTATTTCTGCTTACATACTTCTAATATGTTTGCTGGCTTTGGCCTTGATTTGAAGTGTAGTTCCATTCAGCAAACTTTATGGAACCTGGTTTCTGACGTGCACATTATTGAGCATTTCAAATGTAAGCTGTTGTTCATAATTCTGAAGTCTGGATCTTTCTTCAGCCTTGACACGAACATTTTGGTCTACTGTTCGTCTTTCTTATTGCATAGCTCAGCAACAAAGACACAGGAAAAGATATCCCCTAGTGTGTAGCCTCTAAATGTAAGCCTTTCCATAGAAAAGGATAAGCAATACTTTAGGGTAACTGTTCTCCTTCCATGTTCTGTTGAGAGTGGGGAAAACTCTAAATGGGAGGTTATGTGTTTTATTTTCCTACCCAAAGCCAAATCAGATATATAAAGATGGTTAACTGAATGAGGTCCTATGTGAATTATATATCCTCTTCTTAGAAATTGTGTTGTTAAGGAAAGACTGTAAGATAATTCTGATATGACATACTTTTGAATTTTGTTATTTTACACATGAGGGAAGATGAAAGTATAAAAGTAAAACATACATCCCCTATTAAATTGGATCTCTATTTGATGAAATAACTAAGTATTCCTGGGATTCCCTGGTGCTTATTTATTTTTATGTCTGAATCTGGGGAAGACTACAGCAATATAAGAAAAGCTATGAGGTTGTATGCTACTGTGCTCCAAATACTTGAATTGGAGAAGTACTTTGTGAATAATACAGCTGAAATGTAATCTCCTAGGATCTCAAAGCCAATGTATATTTTAGATCATAATAGTGCTTTTCATTTTGATTACAAAGAAATAAGAAACAAAGAAATATATTGTGGTTTGACAAAGCTAGATAGGCCAGATATTTTGGAGGCTTTTCAGAATCTTGAAAGCCTTGCTCAATATAGTGGATACACTTCAGAGTAATTGATTCTCCCAGAAGGTATAGACTTCTTTTGATCCATTCTTGATAATCTTAGTAGGTGGGGGAAGAGATGACAAGCCCATTATACAATTTAGATTATTTTATTTCTTCCAGAGTGTTAACCTTTTGTAAGCATTCCTAGCTATGCCTTTAGTTCAGGAAAATGGAATCGGGTTTTGTGTGTTTTTTAAATGTATATTAGCCCTTAATGAATGTTCTATTGTTGATGTTTCTTTCTTTAAAAATAATACTGCAGGAAGTGGTGCTGTGGCTCAAGTGGTAGAGTACTCACCTTGAGCTAAAGAACTCAGGGACAGCACCCAGGCCCAGAGAAGCCCCATGACTGAAAAAAAACAAAACAAAACTGCAAATACAACACTTTTTTTTCTTTCTTTGATGTTTCTTCTTTATTATATTACCTGTTTAAACATAAATTATATTTTTATTTTTTAATTATTATAAATGTTTCAATAGTTATTGAAATGCCATGAATCACCAGTTGCAATTAATCTGAACAATTACTATTTGAGTGCTTGCACATTGGTTGTGAAGTTATCTCTGCACATTTATGCAAGATATGAAATTACATAAACTTTTCATTTTTTTCCTTTCTGAACATGCTTACACTTATGTAGGAATTTTTTTAATGCCAAAGAAAATGCTAGAGATTTTTAAATGACTACCTAGAAGAGATTGTCACCTCAGTTCCCTTTATCAAAATGAGCCATATATGTAGTAATTATACATCAGGGCTTTTGAAATAAACTTGGAAGCTTGGTTTTACTACTTCCCAGCTATTTGACCCTGAGAAAAGTCACTGTTTCCCTGTGTGAATCAGAAAATAATGATAATACCTCCTCAGGAGTTGGTTTCATAGATTAAATGACATAATTGCATGTCAATGTGCTTTCCATGTCAAGTGTTCAGTAGATGTTGGTGGCAGGAACGATTATGCTGCTTTTCAAGGCTTACTGTAATAATATACTTGGATAAAAATAAGCATTGTCACAAAGGTAAGGCAAAGTGTGCCCCAAAACCTCACTTAGGCAAATTAAAGCAACAGATAGGAAGCCAGGTGTTGAAATCACTTAAAAAGAAGAGATTAGGGAACTATTAAGTTGTTTAGGACCACTTAGTATTCTATCTACTTTTATGGACAGGAGAATAAATGTTGTTAAACAGGATTTATTGAGATCTGGTTATCTATAGCTTTGTAACATATAAAAATGAACCATTTACAACAATTGCTTGTTACAATTCTCTTGATATTTTTTGGTACCTTGGGCTCATCAAGGTGGGCCTTTTTTTCCTGTTTGCTTGATTTTTTTTTTGGGGGGGTGGGGTGGGTGGTGGGTGGGGGTGGTGCTGGACCTAGGGCTTAGATTCAGGCCCTGGGTGCTATCCCTGAGCTTTTTTACTCAAGGTTTGTGTCCTACTTCCTGAGCCATAGGTCCATTTCCACCTTTTTGGTGGTTAATTGGAAATTAATAGTCTCATGGAACCAGTGCCAAACCTGAGGTCCTAGGCCTAAGGTGGCCACATGGGGACCTTTCTCTCCCACATGAGGGAGGTAGGAAGAACTGCTTCTTGGAAAATCCTGGTTTACCTCCTGAGACATTGTGAAACCAACTAAAAAATTTATATGTGAACAGAGAGTTAGATAATCTTGCTTTAAAATTTTTAGGTCTAATAATGTAATCGAGACTACCTGTCCACACTTGTTTTTGACAGATATGCTCTGAAGCATGAAATTTATGTCCCTGTTCGACCTTAAAATAACTTACCTCTCACTTTAAAAAAAATTCTCAGCAACTGAACTGATGACCAGATTATATTCCACAAAGGACAAAGGAAAAGACTGCTCTAATGTATATGCTATAATAGTAAATAAAAGGGCTGTATTGCAGCTACAAAAAAAAAAAAAAAAAAGACTCTCATGAACTTTTCCTGGTTAGGCTGGCTTCTATCCATGATTCTCAGATCTCAGCCTCCCAAGTAGGTAGGATTTACAGGAGTAAGCCACCAGTGCCCAACTTTTTCTTTCTCTTTTTTTCCAGACAAGGTTTTACTTACATAAGCACAGTATAGCCTCAGTTTCCTGAGTGGTATGTTATGGATGTGCACTGTTATTGCCCAGCTCACCAAGATGTTTTTTGTTGTTGTTGTTGTTTTTGGGTCTGGTCATGGGGCCTGAATTCTGGGCCTGGGTGCTGTCCCTCAGCTCTTCAGCTCAAGGCTAGCGCTCTACCACTGGGCCACAGTGCCACTTCTGGCTTTTTTCTTTTTACTTATGTGGTGCTGAGGAATCAAACCCAGGGCCTCAGGCATGCAAGGCAAGTGCTCTACCACTGAGCCACCTTCCCAGCCCACCAAGATGTTTTTTTTGAAGGGAGGGTTGGAGTATCTTGATGGCTTGGATGCCTTACTTTATCCTGTAGGAGCTCTGCATGTGCTATGAACTAGAATATCTGTGGTCTTTATGACTTGGACTTCTGAATCCTAACTGCACAGTAGTTTTCAAGAATGAACATCCCAAAAGAACCAGTAGAACTGGTGTTAACCTTTTATGACATAATCTTAGTATCTAAGAACCACTTGTTGGTAAGAAGAATATCAGTTTCATCAAACTGTGAGAAGAGCTTAATGGAATGGTATATGTTGTGGAGACCAACTGTCACAGTTTACTTTCTAGCCACAGGAATTCATATCCCTCCCACATGCAGAACATATTCATCTTAACCCATATTCCATTACAATATTATTTCCAAGTCCAGGATCTTGTCATTTACATCAGTCTGTGGGTAAATAAGACCGTTCAGGTCAATTTCTAACTAAACAGCTAAGTCATCTGCCACACATACACACAATGTACAATGGCAAGACAAGCATAAGATAATCACCGTAGATCCTCCTGTTCATCAAGAAGGAAAATAAGAAATGATAGCAGTTACTGAATGAAAGCAGTTTTGGAATCCAGTGGGACTTGTATTGACAATTCTTTGGGGCTTAAGTCTTTCTGCCTTGGGGTTGTTTGCTCAGGTTCTTTTTTTTGGGGGGGGTCCGGTCGTGGGACCTGAACTCTGGGCCTGGGCGCTGTCCCTCAGCTCTTCAGCTCAAGGCTATCGCTCTACCTCTTGAGCCACAACGCCACTTCTGGCTTTTTTCATTTTGCTTATGTGGTGCTGAGGAATCAAACCAAGGGCCTCAGGCATGCAAGGCAAGCGCTCTACCACTGAGCTACCTTCCCAGCCCCTGCTCAGGTTCTTGACTCTACCCTTTTGGTCTCTTTTTTTATGCTGCATCATCCTTGTTTTCACATGAGTTACTTTGCATTCTTGTTTTTGTTTTTGCAGCTAAATAATTTTCTTGACCTATTTCTTTTTCTTTCCTATAGAACTTTAGGAGGTCCAAAGGCCTCCCTTCATTTTACTCTTTTCTATCATTTTTACTCCAAGCAGATATTTCTTTTCAACTTTTGTGGGTTTCTTATGAATCAGTTTTTGGATTAAAAAAAAATCCAATAGACAAACTACACCAAAGACAAACAAACAAACAAACAAAACTCTCAAAACTCTCAATGCTTGAGCTTCCCAGGAGATAAGGTTGGATAATACTTAAGTTTCTTAGAAATCCTTTTGTTTAATGGAGAATTTATCTTAGATTTGCAAACAACTGTTTAGATAGGCTTTTTCTTCTGTTTGAAAGATCTATATAGCATCATTACAGATCTCTCTGAGATCTTAATAAAAGACCATAAAAGGTCAATTTTGGATCTGGTATTAGCCTAAAATCTATTTATTCATTGGAGAATGGTTCATACGCAGACTGGGAATAAGAAAAAGGTTGTCTTAAGTTGTTTGATTTTCTATTTTTTCCAACCCAGCACACCCTAGGTCCTTTATATCTCCTGTAAAGAATCCTTACTAAAGAAAAATGGAGTATTTGGCAGCTTATGTCTTCTACTTGGTTTTTACTATAGAGAAGAAAGCAGCACCTTCAAAACTCTACCCAAAATTTCCTCATATACAGGTTGTTGACTTCATATATAGATTGTTGACTTCATTAGATCCATTTCTGTTTTCTACATTATCATAGGTGGGTTTTTTTTGTTTTTTTGTTTTTTTTGGGGGGGGGGATCCGGTTGTGGATCCTGAACTCTGGGCCTGAGCGCTGTCCCTCAGCTCTTCAGCTCAAGGCTAGCGCTCTACCACTTGAGCCACAGCGCCACTTCCAGCTTTTTTCTTTTTGCTTATGTGGTGCCGAGGAATCGAACCCAGGGCCTCATGCATGCAAGGCAAACGCTCTACCACTGAGCCACCTTCCCAGCCCTATCATAGGTGGTTATACCACCAAATTTTCTACCATGCTAGCTTTCAATAAAATTGCCCTCATTTTGCTATATGCTCTTACTGGGACCTACCCCAGGCCTACCCTGTTTCAACCAGTTACCCCTTCCCAGCATCAGTGCCACATGTTAACCTTTCCAGGCTTGCAGGAATACTGACTCTGGACTACCAAATAAAAGTTGTTTCATACTCAATATTCTTTTAGGAAAAATGAGTAAATTGTAGAAAACTTCACAAAATGAATACCAGGAAATGAAAACAAGTTTTGTCAGGAGATTGGGGGTGGCTTAAAAGGAAGGGAGGGCAGACGAATGGAGAGAAAAATGATTAGTGAATTCAGTTAAAATTACTCACTGTACATACGTGAAAATAGAACCAGGCAACTTGAGAGAATGAATTGTGTTGGGATAGATGAGTGGAGGAGAGATGAATTGTACTCATAACCTAACAAGTTGAATTGAAACCCTTTTGTGCAACTACATAAAAATAATTTGAAAACAGATAAAAGTGGGCTGGGAAGGTGGCTCAATGGGATAGAGTATTTGCCTTGCATGCATGAGGTCCTAGGTTCAATTCCTTGCACCACATAAGCAGAAAAAGCCAGAAGTGGTGCTGTGGCTCAAGTGGTAGAGTGCTCGCTTTGAGCTGAAGAGCTCAGGACAGTGCCCAGGCCCAGAGTTCAGGCCCTATGACTGACCAAAAACAATAACAACAACAACAACAAAGAAAAGCAGCTGAAAGTTGAATATTTATGTCCAATATTGAGATTGTTTTTGAAAGTCATATTTTAGATATATTAAACTATCAGTGTATAACATGATATAATTTCTAATTGAGTTGTCCTTCACATGAAAAAAATCAACTACTAATTGGTAAGTGTTGGATCTATGTGATAGGTATATCTAACTGGAGAAGAAAATTAAAGTTTAGAAAGATCTAATACTAATGATAACAGGCTCTATTTTCATGGAAACTTAGCTATGTGGAATGCTCAGCTTTGTGACAGTATGCACAATAAAACATCCTGCCATACTTTTAGTCACATGTAGGTATGCACTGAAATGTCTTTTGACTTTATAACTACTTGTGTCCACAAGAACTATCTCATAGTCTACTGAGTTTTACTTGGTATTACAGAAAAGATCACTCTAGTAAGTGATTTTCAAGTATTCTCCTAAAGCAACCCTGAGAGTAGGAAATGTACTTCAAGATCCTAGGGTCATAATTGCCAAAAGAGTGAAAAATTTTTTTTGAAATCCTTTGTTTTACATTTAAACCTAGCAGAAAATTTCATTTCCCCTATATTGTAAGTCTATTTGTTTATTGTAATATTAAAATATTTTCTACCACAACTCCAAGAAAAATACACTCCAGGAATTTGTCAGAATACCAAGTAAATAGAATACAATTTATTCCCCAATTTGATCACAGTGCCTAATGACTGGAAATGCTGACTTCGGATGAGGCCACCACCTATCTTGTGTTCTTGCCTTGACACAAATGGACAGTTGTGTAACGGTCATTCTGTTAATGCTTGTTGATCCATCATGAGTTTCTCATGAAACACCAGAAAACTGTCTGTGCTCTTGGAACCATTGCCTTAATTGCATACATGCTAATAGAAGGCAAAGCTTTAATGAGGAAAGTTTAAATAATCTTGTTTCCTCCTTGACACAAAATGTCCAAGTAGAATGACAGTTTAGGCTGACCTAACTTGTCATGTATCCCATACAGGCCTCTAACTCAATCCTCTTGCCATTAGCCTCCTTAGTACACAGATTATAGAAGTGTGCCACCATGCTGAGTGTAGACTTAGTTATTTACTTTCTGGATTTGTCACAAATTCCTATTTTTGTTGCACTGAGATGAAAAGAGATGTTTTCCTTTAAAATATATTGAGATTTTGTGATTTAATCTGGTCAATTTTGTTAATGGTTCCATATAATAAAGGTTTTTTGTCTTTGAATTTTCAGGGTATAGAATATACTTTCATATTCTCTAATATAGCTTATATTATTATATTACATTATTGCATGGTATTTATAATTTAGCCCACCAACTAGATTTTTTAAGTGGTCTCTTCCCCATTATTTTTGTTTACTTGAACTCTAACAGTCCAAGAAGTGAAAGTTCCCTGTTGTTTCAATATATTTCTCTTTCTATTTCCTGCTGTTTCTACTTTATGCTAACTAGCAGTTTGGCTATTTCTGCACAGATATGCTTCATTGGTACCTCTGAGGGGGCTACTTAGGTATCTCCTGAATAATTATATGAACGGGCATGCTATCTAACCTTTATGAGTTTCAGTTTGATGATAAAACAGTACTGTTACATACTTCAATATAGTGAGCTTTTTAGGTTTTTATTGTTGTTATCTAATTATAAAATAATAATGCTGTATTAATTTGGAGGACACAAATGCATAAAGGGAAAACATATACCTAATATGCATAAAAATGAGAAGAAAACTACTCAGCCTGTTTTTTTTCAGTAAATTTATGCACAAAGAGAGGAAACAACTAATCATAATCAACACTGAGAGGTAACCATTGTGTTTTTATGCATTCTCCCAGAACATTTTTCTATCTGTGTTTTTTTTTAATTTTTAGAAATCTTTTCTTATTATTATAATATGATACTTTAGGTCAGATAATATGGCAGTATTACAGAACACAAAGAAAAGGCTTCTCTCCTTAGAGATAATGCCACTTACAGTTTTATGCAGATTCTGCCAGACCTTTCTTTTATGTATAAACAATATGTAGATTTAATTAAGCACATCTATAAACTCATAACTATATTTTAACATAAGTACCAAACCAAACCACATTCTATAACTTATAAAATTGTAACTATTTTCATTTTTAATTTTAGCACTCAGGAACTTCATAAACTTTCATAAATGCATGCTTAGCTCCAACTTAGTCTTTTTAGCAGCTAGTATTTCATTATGGTGATGTATAATCATCTATTTAGGTGACTTACAAATATTCAATATAATAAGCAGTGTTTTGGTAAATATTTATTCAACAAATATTTAGTGAGCACTCACTATGCCAAGTATTATTTTGATGTTGCAATCACTAAAATAAACAAAATTTAAGTTTCAGTCTTCATGAAGCTGAACTTTAGTAAGTACTCAGATCTTTGCAAAATTAGAACATTTGTTCCAGCATTGTTCAGTGAAGAGGTCTCATTAGATATTAGGTCTCTTTAAAGAGTTCTAATCAGATAGAAACCTAACTCAAGTGCTGGGAGGGTGGCTCAGTGGTAGAGTGCTTGCCTTGCATGCTCAAGGCCCTTGGTTCGATTCCTCAGCACCACATAAGAAAAAAGCTGGAAGTGGCGCTGTGGCTCAAGTGGTAGAGCGCTAGCCTTGAGCTGAAGAGCTGAGGGACAGCGCCCAGGCCCAGAGTTCAGGCCCCACGACCGGACCCCCCCCCCAAAAAAAAACCTAACTCAATTATCATAAACACTGAAAATTTTCAGGCTATTTCTTCTTCTCCTTCTCCTACTTCTCCTTCTCCTACTTCTTCTTCTCCTTCTTCCTGTCTTCTTCTTCCTGTCTTCTTCTTCCTGTCTTCTTCTTCCTGTCTTCTTCTTCTTCTTCTTCTTCTTCTTCTTCTTCTTCTTCTTCTTCTTCTTCTTCTTCTTCTTCTTCTTCTTCTTCTTCTTCTTCTTCTTCTTCCTTCTTCTTCTTCTTCTTCTTCTTCTTCTTCTTCTTCTTCTTCTTCTTCTTCTTCTTCTTCTTCTTCTTCTTCTTCTTTCTTCTTCTTCTTCTTCTTCTTCTTTCTTCTTCTTTCTTCTTCTTTCTTCTTCTTTCTTCTTCTTCTTCTTTCTTCTCTTCTTCTTCTTCTTCTTCTTCTTCTTCTTCTTCTTCTTCTTCTTCTTCTTCTTCTTTCTTCTTTCTTCTTCTTTCTTCTTCTTCTTTCTTCTTCTTCTTTCTTCTTCTTCTTTCTTCTTCTTCTTTCTTCTTTCTTCTTCTTCTTTCTTCTTCTTCTTTCTTCTTCTTCTTGTCAGTCATGGGGCTTGAACTCTCAGCCTGAACGCTGTCCCTCAGCAATTTTGCTCAAGGCTAGCACTCTTACCATTTGAGCCACTGCGCCACTTCCAGTTTTCTGAGTGGGTTATTGGTGATAAGAGTCTCATGGACTTTCCTGCCCGGGCTGGCTTTGAACTGTGATCTTCAGATCTCAACCTCCTAAGTAGCTAGGATTACAGACGTGAGCCACTGGCACCCAGCTAGTTCTTCTTTTTAAAATTACATGTTTACATCAACAGCATTACAAATGATTGGTAAGAGTGCCATGTGCTGTTTTTGAGACATTGGGCATCTAACATGTCTGAGTGATTAAAATTTGTATTATTATTAATGATTTTAAATAATCAGTTTGACTGTTAATGCAAGAAAAGATAGAAGGTCCTCTTGTTCATGTATAAATTAAGATTTATTTACTGAATGACTTAATAAATCCATATAAAAGATTATATTATCACTCATTTAGGGGTATGGAGTTAGATACTTGAGTACCATATTCATAGTATTTTGAGTAGTTTCTCTAGAAAATGTTTTACCTTCAAATGCTATGATCTAATACTGTGTATTAAGGTAACTATTATTGTGCAGTAAAAATTCAAATGCTTTAGAAATAAAGGTGTTGAGGGATTCTAATTGATTAAACCATTTTAGATCATTATTAATTCATAATACTTTCAGTCCTTTTTGTTGAAACCTTCCAAGAGATAATAATCAATTCTGTTTATTTTTATACAATGTCATAAAGACTTATTTTTCTTAAATGATATTATCAGCTGCTTTAGAGACATTAACTTTGACTTATAGAATAGTATAATTATATTACCCTAGTATAATATTAGTGTAAGAATAGTATAATAATGCTTTAATTAGTAATTAGTATTTACCAAAATAATAGTATAATAATAGTATAGTAGTAGTATAATTATATTCTATAATTGCAACTTCTATAATTTGTAATTATTGAGTAGAAACTATAGGATCAAAATGCTTGTTAGAGCTTTCTTTTCAGGACCTTGAAGATCACACAATCCAGTCACCAAGGGAGAAGCTCACCTAGAGAGAGATGAGAGGCTTCAGGGAGGTCAGAGTCTCTGCCAGTAAAGAATCTAATGTTAGCCAGTTCTAGCTTTGTGACCCTAGTTCATGTTCTTTCCATTAACCTACTTCATGTTCATATGCTGGACAGACTGACCCACAGTCCTTTTACATGATCTTTGATCATATTTGTTGTTAGTTTGTGGGGTAACAAGTTTGACAAGAGATGTACTTATTACCTTACTTATGTAACTGTACTTCCTCTGTACACCTTGACAATAAAAATTTTTTAATTGCTACTTTATTCTAAAAGTAGAAAATAGAGAACTTTCTGTTTCATGAAGGTTCTGGATAATTGTGGATAACTTAAATATGCTTCCATGTTGATGTGAGATTTCCTTTTTGACCTTTGAGATATTGTGATAGCAAATGTTCACATCAAAAATGAAAAATTAGGGCTGGGAAGGTGGCTCAGTGATAGTGCTTGCCTTGCATGCATGAGGCCCTGGGTTCGATTCTTCAGCATCACATAAGCAGAAAAAGCTAGAAGTGGCACCGTAGTTCAGTGGTAGAGTGCTAACCTTGAGCTGAAGAGCTGAGGGACAGCGCCCAGGACCAGAGTTCAAGCCCCACGACTGGTACAAAAAAAGAAAAGAAAAGAAAAATGCTGCTGGGTGGGAAGGAATGAAACAAGGCTCTGCTCAACCAGAGGCGAGGCTTTGTTCTCAGGTACAGAGAAACCATCAAAAATGCTGGGCCTTCCATGCAGAAGACTAAAAGTGGACCCCAGCCTATCACCATGCACCAACATCAACTCAAAATGTATTAAAGATCTTAGCATTAGACCTGAATCTCTGAAACTATTGCAGGACAGAGTAGGAGAGACACTTGAACTTATAGGGACAGACAGGAACTTCTTGAACAGAGTTCCAGGGTCACAACAAATTGGAGAGAGACTGGACAAATGGGACTACCTTAAAATAAAAAACTTCTGCACAGCTAAATCTATCGCACCCAAGTTAGAAAGACAACCAACTAATTGGGAAAAAAATATTTACCAGCAATATATCAGATAAGGGGTTAATATCCAGTATATACAGGGAACTCAAGAAACTAATCCCTCCCAAACCTAACAAACCAATTACTAAATGGGCAAGGGAACTAAAGAGATAAAAATGGCAAAGAAACACATGAGGAAATGTTCACCATCCCTGCTTGTGAAGGAAATGCAAATAAAGACAACCCTGAGATACCACCTTACCCCAGTCAGAATGTTCCACATCCACAATTCAGCCAAAGACAAATGCTGGAGGGGATGTGGAGAAAAAGGAACTCTATTACACTGCTGGTGGGAATGTACACTTATACAACCACTTTGGAAAGCAGTCTGGAGGGTCCTCAGAAAGCTAAATATTGGCCTCCCTTATGACCCAGTCATACCACTTCTAGGCATCTAGCCTGAACAACAGGAACTAGTATACAAGGACACATGCACCTCCATGTTTATTGCATCACTGTTCACAATAGCTGGGATATGGAAACAACCCAGATGTCCCACCACAGATGAATGGATTCTAAAATTGTGGTATCTCTTCACAATGGAATATTATGCAGCCATTAGAAATGACAAAATAATGACATTTTCAGGGAAATGGATGGAGCTAGAAGAAATCATGTTGAGCGAGGTAAGCCAAGAGCAAAGAGACAAACAGCACATGGTCTCCCTGATAAGTGGATGTTAAACCCAAAATGTAAGGTGATATGACAAAATTAACAGGACTTAAGAAACAAAGAACTTCCACTCATCTGATCTAACCACTACTAAATAACCCCATGCTAGTGGTCACATGTATGGTATATATGTGGACACCGGAAGGGAACCAGGAAGATGACACAGAACTAGAGGGAATCAGGGAAAAAAATACAACAGCTGCACTGGACATTGACCAAAATGAACTAAGCAACTTAATGGCAGCGATGGGAGGGAGGGAACAAATGGGAAAGAGGGAACAGCTGATGCTATGCAAAACAAAAGAAATGTACACATTACCCAATGTGGAAGGAATAACTGTATCGCAAAGCTCATAGAACTCATAAATGTTATAGACTGTGATAGACAATTTGCTCCAGGAAAGTTAGAATGTGTTTGTGACTTAAACTGAGCATCACTATCCCTACTATTCACTACTGTGAAATTTGGGAAATTATGTAATCACTTAATCACAATAAAAAAAAATGCTGGGCCTTTAAGACACAGGTGGTTTTGAATTGTTCTTGCAGTCAAGGTCATAAAGCTTCATTACAAGATTCAACTGGGAATTCTTTTTTCTTGGTGGTACTAAATTGGGATGCTCAAATAAGAGATGTAAAAATTGGAGGAGCAGTCCCATAGAGACCCACTGATTATGGCCAGATCATAAACAATGCCCAAACTTTCCAGGAAGCCCTTAGCATGAAGCAGAATATGTGTGTGTGGCGGGCGGGGGGGGGGGAGGGTTCTTTAAATTTTCTGTGGTTTGTAGCTTTTTGTTCGTTTGTTTTACAAATCACATTAGTTTCCGCCACCACATGTCCAAGGGCCACTGCCTGGCATTATCACATGCTGGGATCATTGGAGAGTAGTATGAAACTCACCACTGTCCTTGTCCATTGCTTTGGAGATTCTTACTTTTGCATAAATAACCCATCCTATACAGATAGCTAATTAACTGTGTATTTCCTTGCCCCTGTGGCTGCTGGTGTAAATAAAATGCATCTCCCAATTACTAACCAGTAATAATTAACTTTAAAAAATTGGTTTTTTAAGAAAGTGCCTAATGCCCCTGCAGTGGCTCTAGAGGCAGGCTCTCAATATATCTTTCTCCCCTGTTTTGAGTCCTGGAGTTCCCCCCTCACTGCATGATCTCACATACTTAGGGCACACTATAAAAGCTATACATATCCTGCTTCCCTGCACACCTCCTTTGCCATGATCATCTGTCATTGCTTCAGCAGTCTCAACAGCCTCAGCATTCTCATTACTACAATACGTAGACAAGGAATAAAGAATATGTAGACAACTTGTTGGTCATATTTTAGTCTCCTAAAATAATTTTGTACTTAATTGAAATATAAATTAACCCTGTTTGAATTTCTTTTAAAGAAACATTAAGGTTTATGAGTGACTCAAAGCTAACAGCTTTGGGCTAGGCTTCTTCATTGTATGTTAAAAGTTCTTCCATGAAGCCTAGTGCAGAATGGCTCATACTTGTAATTCTCAGGAGGCTGAGATATGAGGATTGAGATCCCAAGCCAGCCAAGGCAGTAAATCTTGTGAAATCCTTAAACTAAACACTGAAAAGCTGAAAGTGGAGCTGTGGCTTAAGTGAGAGCAGTAGCTTTGAGCACAAAAACTCAGGGATAGCACCCAGGCCCCAAAAGACCTTTAGTGTGCATACACACATACATGTGCACATGCACACGTACACACACACACACACACACACTTTCAGTGAAACTGGTGAGAGCCTGAAAGAGATCTAATTATTTGTGTTTAAATTGAAATAGAGTAAAAGGGAAGTAAGGGTGAGGCAAATGCATAACCACCCTAGGTAATTAGATCACTACAGCTCTGAGTCTGCCCTGTTCAGATACAAAGTATCTTCAAAATGTTTAGATTTTGCTTTAAGTAGCAAATGGAACATTGATTTTATTATATAATTCTTTTTTGTTTTTGTTTTAAAACTTTATTTTATTGTAAAGATACTGTACAAGGGGTTACAGTTATATGAGTAAGGTAATGAGTACATTTCCTCTCAAGCATTGTTACCCCCTTTACTTAAAGCTTTACTTTCTACTTTGTTTTATGCTTGTATTTGAACATTAAAACCATTTTGCTCATCTATTTCCCCTTATTTTATATAAACAACTATGAAAATTGATCTGGAAAGTGTGTTAAATGCTTTACAAAAACATCACTACTCAAATTTACTTTGTGAAATTTTAAAACTCTTTGTTGTTGTCACTTTTTAGCCTAGCTTAACTAACAGTGGTTTCAGTCCTGGCACAACCTTCAGATTATAGTCCAAGAGAATTGTATCTGTTCCATCTGTTTTATTAATGATTCATTATTTCTGTTATTTCTCTTAAAATAATAATCTTTTTCTCCTTCTCCTTCGTAGGTTTTATTGTAAGAGAAATAATAGGCTTGGGCTGGGAAGGTGGCTCAGTGGTAGAGTGCTTGCCTTGCATGCCTGAGGCCCTGGGTTCGATTCCTCAGCACCACATAAACAGAAAAAGCCGGAAGTGGCGCTGTGGCTCAAGTGGTAGAGCACTCGCCTTGAGCTGAAGAGCTGAGGGACAGTGCCTAGACCCAGAGTTCAGGTCCACGACCGGCAAAAAAAAAAAAAAAAAAAAAAGGCTTAAAACAATAATTTTCAGGACCAGAATTAAGTGAGGTTTCCATCTGAATAATCCATCTTGGTTTATACTGTTGCTAAAGAGAATTTAGCACATACAGTAGTTTAGTGTTTTCCTAGTTTGCATGTTTGTTTTACAAACCACTTTTTCACAATTCTCTGATACTTTCCATTTTTTTCTTTATCTAGTTTACTTTTATTCCCCCACCTTCTGCTTGCCTATCATAATACAATTCAGTGGGCCTATGCAAGCTGTAGAACTTTCAGTTAATGCAATTGTAAAAAGAACTGACAGATTCTTGCCACAAAGAAAAAAAACTCTAAACTTATAAATCCTGTTTAATTTATTCTTCAGTAGCATACTTTGTCTTGAATTTATCTGTATAATCTGAAAAATTGCAAGGGAAAAGACGCTACCAATAAGGATTCTCCAGTTCCTATCCTTTAACAAAGGAGGGGGTAACAATGCTGGATAGGAAATGTACTCATTACCTTACTCATGTAACTGTAACCTCTTTGTACTGTATCTTTACAATAAATAAATATATATAAAGAATATCCTCCTTTGTTCTCACTGTGTGAATATTTAGAGTGCTGTTTAATCATGTCCAAGTGTAATTATTTGTCTTTTACTATCCATTGGGTTTACTTGTAGATTTATAGTCACATTCTAATTATTATAAATGAGGGAAACCAAGCAGCCTATGTTTCTCTGAGTCTAGCTGACTTTGCTTAAAATAATTTTTTCCAAGTCTTTCTATTTCCTTATGGAAGGAGCCATGGCATTCTTTCTGATGGAAGCATAGAATTCCATTGTGTGTATATACCACATTTTCTTAATCCATTTGTCCACTGAGGGACATTTTCTTTTTATTTTTTTTTTAATTTTTTTATTGTAAAGATACTATACAGAGGGTTACAGTTACATGAGTGAGGTAATGAGTACACTTCCTCTTGAACATTGTTACCCCCTCCATTGTTTTCCCCCTACCATCCCTTCCCTCCCTCCCTTCCCCAAGGTTCTTTTTTTTTTATTGTGATTAAGTGATTACTTAATTTCCGGAAATTCACAGTATTGTGGAATAATGATGCTCATTTAAAGTCACAAGTTCATTCTAACTTTCCTGGAGCAAATTGTCTATCACAGTCTGTAATATATAACGGTGCTCATATGTTATATACCATATATGTGATCAGCAGCATGGGGATATTTAGTAGTGGTTCAACCAGATGAGTGGGAGTTCTTTGTTTCTTAAGTCCTGTTAGTTTTGTCATATCACCTAACATTTTGGATTTATCATCCACTTATCAGGGAGACCATGTACTGTTTGTCTCTTCGTTCTTGGCTTACCTCGCTCAACATGATTCCTTCTAGCTCCATCCATTTCCCTGCAAATGCCATTATTTTGTCATTTCTAATGGCTGCATAATATTCCATTGTGTATAGATACCACAATTTTTGGATCAATTCATCTGTGATGGGGCATCTAGGTTGTTTCCATATCCTAGCTATTGCGAACAGTGCTGCAATAAACATGGAGGTGCACGTGTCCTTGTATATTGGTTCCTGTTGTTCAGGGTAGATGCCTAGAAGTGGTATGACTGGGTCATAAGGGAGGTCAATCTTTAGCTTTCTAAGGACCCTCCAGACTGCTTTCCAAAGTGGTTGTATGAGTGTACATTCCCACCAGCAGTGTAATAGCGTTCCTCGTTCTCCACATCCCCTCCAGCATTTGTCGTTGGCTGATTTGTGGATGTAGGACATTCTGACTGGGGTAAGATGGTATCTCAGGGTTGTCTTTATTTGCATTTCCTTCACCACCAGGGATGATGAACATTTCCTCATGTGTTTCTTTGCCATTTTTATTTCTTCATTTGAGAAGTCCCTCTTTAGTTCCCTTGCCCATTTAGTAATTGGTTTGTAAGGTTTGGGAGGGATTAGTTTCTTGAGTTCCCTGTATATACAGGATGTTAACCCCTTGTCTGATATATTGCTGGTAAATATTTTTTCCCAATTAGTTGGTTGTCTTTCTAGCTTGGTTGCGATAGCTTTATCTGTGCAGAAGCTTTTTATTTTAAGGTAGTCCCATTTGTCGAGTCTCTCTCCAATTTGTTGTGACCCTGGGACTCTGTTCAGGAAGTTCCTTCCTGTGCCTATTAGTTCAAGTGTCTCTCCTACTCTGTCCTGCAGTAGTTTCAGAGATTCAGGTTTAATGTTAAGGTCTTTAATCCATTTTGAGTTGATGTTGGTGCATGGTGATAGGCTGGGGTCCACTTTTAGTTTTCTGCATGTGGCTGCCCAGTTTTCCCAGCACCAGCGGTTGAAGAGGCTGTGTTTCTTCCATTGTATGTCTTTGGCTCCTTTGTCGAATATCAGCTGGCTGTAGGCCTGTGGATTTATTTCTGGATCTTCTATTCTGTTCCATTGGTCTTCGGGTCTGTTTTTGTGCCAGTACCATGCTGTCTTTGTTATTATAGCTCTGTAGTAGAGTTTGAAGTTCGGCATGGATAGCCCTCCCATATTGTCTTTATCCCCTAGAATTGTTTTGGCTATTCTAGGTCTTTTGTTGTTCCATATGAATTTTTGGACTGTTTTCTGTATTTCATTGGGATTTTAATAGGAATTGCGTTGAATTTGTATATTAGTTTTGGAAGTATTACCATCTTTACTATATTAAGTCGGCCTATCCAGGAGCATGGGAGGTCTTTCCATTTCCTAGTGTCTTCTGCAATTTCTTTCTTTAACTTTTTATAGTTCTCATTAAATAGTTCTTTTACATCTTTGGTTAGGTTAATTCCTAGATATTTTATTTTTCGGGAGGTTATTGTGAATGGGGTTGCTCCCTTTATTTCCCTCTCTTCCTGTACATTATCAGTGTATAGGAAGGCAACTGATTTTTGTGGGTTTATTTTGTATCCTGCTATTTTGCCGAAGTGATTTATGATTTCTAAGAGTTTGGGGATGGAGTTTTTGGGATCGTGGAGGTATAGTATCATGTCGTCTGCAAAAAGGGATAGTTTAACTTCTTCTTTCCCTATGCGGATCCCTTTAATGTCCTTTTCTTGCCTTATTGCCCTGGCTAAGGGTTCTAGGACTATATTGAAGAGGAGTGGAGACAGTGGGCATCCTTGCCTTGTTCCTGATTTTAGGAGAATTGGTTGTAGCTTTTCCCCATTTAGTATAATATTGGCTATTGGTCTGTCATAAATGGCTTTTATTGTTTTTAGAAATGTTCCTTCTATTCCTATTTTCTCCAGAGCTTTTAGCATGAATGAATGTTGAATTTTGTCAAAGGCCTTTTCTGCATCTGTAGCGATAATCATGTGATTCTTGACCTTGGCTCTGTTGATATGTTGGATTACATTTATTGACTTACGTATGTTAAACCATCCCTGTGTCTCTGGGATGAAGCCTACCTGGTCATAGTGAATTATTTTTTTTATGTGTTTCTGGATTCTGTTAGCTAGAATCTTGTTAAGGATCTTTGCATCTGTGTTCATCAAGGAGATTGGCCTGTAATTCTCCTTTTTGGTTGGGTCTTTGCCTGGTTTGGGGATGAGTGTGATATTGGCTTCGTAGAATGAGTTTGGGATAGCTCCTTCCTTCTCTGTTTCTCTGAAGAGCTTGAGGAGTATGGGTATTAGTTCTTGTTTAAAGGTCTTATAGAATTCTGCTGTGAATCCATCTGGTCCTGGGCTTTTTTTTGTTGGAAGACTTTTGATAGCTTCCTGTATCTCATTATAGGATATTGGCTTATTTAATTGGTTAACTTCTTCTTTGCTCAGTTTGGGCAACTTGTATTTCTCTAAAAATGCATCCATTTCTGCCCAATTTTCTTCCTTTAGAGAGTATAGCTTTTGAAAGTAGTCTGTTAGAATTGTTTGGATATCTTGGGTACGTGTTGTGATGTTTCCCGTGGCATCCCTAATCCTATTAATATGGGTCTCCACTCTTCTTTTTTTAATTAATCTAGCCAATGGGCCATCAATTTTGTTTATTTTTTCAAAGAACCAGCTTTTTGTTTGGTTTATTTTGGTTATGGTTTTCTGATTTTCTAATTGGTTAATCTCTGCTTTTAATTTGGTTATCTGGCTTCGTCTAGTAGCTTTAGGTCCCATTTTTTCTTGTTTTTCTAGCTGTTTTAATTGCAACATGAGATTATTTACTTGGTCTGTCTCCATTCTCTTGATGTGGGCACTGAGGGCAATAAATTTGCCCCTCAGGACTGCTTTTGCTGTGTCCCACAAGTTTCTTTGTGAGGTGTTTTCATTTTCATTGAGTTGTAGGAAATGCTTTATTTCTTCTCTGATCTCTTCTGTTATCCAGGCATTGTTAAGGAGTGTGCTGTTCAATTTCCATGTATTAGAGAAATTTCTGCGGTATGCTTTGTTATTGAGAGCTAGCTTGATTCCACTGTGGTCAGATAGGATACAGGGGATTATGTCGATCCCTTTGTATTTGCTTAAGTTCCTTGCATGAACTATGATATGGTCTATTTTGGAGAAAGTTCCGTGAGCTGCTGAGAAGAATGTGTACTGTGTTGTTTTAGGGTGAAATACTCGGTAGATGTCAGTTAATTCCGCTTGAAATATGGCCTCTCTTAATTCGGTAGCTTCTTTGCCAATCCTCTGGTTGGTAGACCTGTCCTTTGGTGAGAGTGGTGTGTTAAAGTCTCCTAGTATTATCGTATTGGGATCTATTTTATTCTGTAAGTTTGAGAGCATTTGTTTGACATATCTGGGTGCACCAATATTTGGGGCATATAAGTTGATGATGGTTATATCCTCCTCTTGGATTGTTCCCTTTATTAATATGTAGTGTCCGTCCTTGTCTTTCTGTACTGATTTTAATGAAAAGTTTATTTTGTCAGATATCAGGATAGCTACACCTGCTTTCTTACTGGGGGCGTTTGATTGGTAGATCCTTTTCCACCCCTTCACTCTGAGTTTGTTTGTATGTTTGGCTGAGAGGTGGGTCTCCTGAAGGCAACAGATGGATGGGTCTTGTTTTCTGATCCAGTCCTCAGTTCGTTTTCTTTTAATTGGCGAATTCAGCCCATTTATATTAAGAGAAAGTATAGAGAGATGCATTGTTGTCCCTGCCATTCCGTTTTCCTAAGTTTTTCTTTTTTCCTTTCCTCCTGTGCTTGCTCAGTTAGACTTTGAGTAACGCCTGTTTGGGGCAGGCCCCAGTTCCTGGCTGCTTTCTTCAGGTTGTATCCCCCCTCTTAGAATTCTTTGTAATGCTGGCTTAATGTTTATGTATTCATTTAGTTTTTCTTTGCTATTAAAAGTTTTCAGTTCTCCATCGAATGTGAATGCTAGCTTTGTCGGGTAGATCAGTCTGGGTTGGCAGTTATTGGCTCTGAGGGCTCGTATGGTGCTTTCCCAGGCTTTTCTTGCATTCATTGTTTGTGTGGAGAGATCTGCAGTAATTCTTATTTTTTTCCCATTGTAGTATAGCTCCTTCTTCATTTTTGCTGCATGCAGGATTGTTTCCTTATTATTCAGATCTATCATTTTTACTATAATGTGTCTAGAAATGTTTCTCCTGGGGTCTTGCTTGTTGGGTGTTCGATAAGCTTTTGTGATGTAGTTAAGATGGTCGTTTTTGAGGTGGGGAAAATTTTCATTGATTATATTGTTAAATAGGTGTTGCATTCCCTTGCTCTGGAATTCCTCACCTTCGTCCACTCCAATTATGCGAAGGTTAAATTTTTTAGCATTATCTGCTTGCTCTTGAATATCCCTTTGGTTTAATTTGAGTGATTTTTCCATATCTGTCACTTTTTGGTCCAGTTGGTGTATTCTGTCTTCTGTATCTGACACTCTACCTTCCATTTCATTCACTCTGTTGACAGTGGCTTCTATTGTGGTTTGCATGGAGGAAATGGATCCCTTTATGGATTCAATGTTGGTTCTCAGAGTACTGATCTCACCTCTCAATGAGGTATGCATTACCTCTAATTTGGCATTTATCTCACTTCTTACTGAGGTTTGTGCAGCTTCTATTTTTGCATGCATCTCTTGTTTGATACCCTGTATCTCTTTGGATAGTTCATCCTTGTGCTCTTTCAATTTCTGATCAATTTCTCGCTTTATTTCTTGAGTCATTGCCTCCAGCAACCCTTGGAAGTAGCCTTTGTCTTCCATTCCTGCTTTGCTCCCACTGGGGCTCTCCCCTGTGTGGCTGCTGGCTTTTGAGGTGAGCTTGCTGTCCTGGGTGGTAGTAAACCTTGTGATTTTTCTCTGTGATTTTCGCATGGAGGTTCAGGAGACTGCTCTTTAATTTTGTTTTGGTGTGTCTGTCTTTGCTTGGTTGCTGATTCTGTATTGGTAGAGAGAGTCTGTGCCTGATCTGGGTTCTGTTGGGAGCCTATTTCCAGCTGCTATTCTGACTTACTTAGGATTCTCAGCTCTCTGCTGTAGATTGCTGGCAGTTCCCGCCTTTGGAAGGGTTGAGCAGCCTAGACTGCTTGTGTTTGCTCCTACGGGTGCTCTTGTGAAGAACAGATGCTCTGGATACACTCTCCCAAATGCTGGAGTCTGCTATGGGCTCCTGATGTGTTTTTGTTTGTTTGTTTGGGGCTGGTTATGGGCTTGAACTCTAGGTTTGGGAGCTGTCCCTCAGCTTTTCAGCTCAAGGCTGGCACCCTACCGTTTGAGCCACAGCACCACTTCTGACCCTTTTTGCTTTTGTGATGCTGAGGAATCAGATCCAGGGCCTCATACATCCAAGACTATCACTCTATTGCTGAGCCGCCTTAACAGTCTGAGCTCCTGCTTACTATCAGGTGCTGGCAGCCTGTGTTGCCCAATTCCCAGTCTAGGGTATATGGGTGGAGTTTTGGTGGGGTTTGGGCTTCTCTTGTCCTGGGCCTCCAGGTCTTTTGTTGTCACAGGCGTGCTTCCCGGGGGAGTGTTGTTTCCTGGTTTTCTCCCCTCTGTTGAGGTGTATGCTCAGCTTTTTACTTCAATTGGGAGGAGTTGGTTGTGTTGTTCAGGCGCCGGATCCCCGGGCCTGGTTCCGGCCCCAGCCTGGAGCACGCATGTTAGGCCTGTGCTGATGTGTATACCACCTAGGTTATGCAGCCTGGAGCGCGCTCGTTAGGCCTGTGCTGATGTGTATACCACCTAGGTTATACAGCCTGGGGGACACAGTTCAAATTTCTTCTACTGTTGGTAGTCTTGACCCAGGGGCGCTGTTCCTGGCTTGGGCATTTAAGCTCCCTTCCAGGGGTGCTCTTGCTCTAGCCTGGCCAGCTGAGTGTGCTCCACGGGCTGGTGGAGCTCTCAAACAGTTCCCAGTTTTAGTGGGTCCTGTGGTCCGGGTGTTGGGGTAGGGAGTCTAGGTCAGGGTCTGGGGATTCCCTCCAGCTCTGGTCTCCCTTGAGGGATACACTTCCCCTGTGGGGTACTCACCCTGGAGCTGGTTGTTTCTGTGTGGTGTAGGTTGTCAGTTGTTGTTGCAATCCGGGCTGGGTTGGGCGGTGGTGGCTCTGTGTGATTCTTTTCTGTCTCTGCCTCTGTCGAAGCTGTCGGGTCAAGAGTGTCCACGCTCAGGCAGCTTCTTCGCGGTACCTCTGGGGCCCGAGTGGCCCCGCCGGGTCGTTACGATCGTGATCGGGCGGGCGGGTGGTCTGCAGACAGGTCCCTTTGTCGCGCTGCTGGCGCCAAGCGGCTTTGGTGGGATGGAACCTCTCTGCTCGGGTAGAAAGTGCTGGATCGTTGCGATCTCGATCAGGCGGGCTGGGTGGTCTGCCGACAGGTCCTTTTATCACGCTGCTGATGCCAAGCGGCTTTGGCAGGATGGAGCCTCTCTGCTCGGGTGGAGAGTGAGGGGTGGGGGTGGGATCCTCGTGGAGACTCCCGGCTGGTAGGTTTCTCTCTTCCTGGCTGTTCTGCAAACCAGTACCTGATGATCTGAAAGCGGCCCCCTGTGTCTCTGCTGTGTCTCTGGGGCTCCCGCAGCCCCCGCCGGGCCGGCTGGCCGGCGGCTTAGCGCACTGCCGCGCGGCCAGTAAAGGTTGGGGGAGGGGTCTTCGCTTTTCTCTGTTCTGAAATTCTTCTTTTCCTCTCTTTCTTTTTTGTTATTCTCCGCCCCTGGTTTTTCTCTGAGTGTTCGTCTTTTTGTTGTTGTCGGTCTCTTGGGGAGATTAAGCGTTGGAACTCGAACTCTCTTTTTTGTTGGATAGAGCTGTGGCGTTTCCCTACTGCCCCGTCGCCATCTTGGTCCCCCCTCGACATTTTCTTTTTAAACTGAAGTTTTGACTTGCTGTTGGATGACCAACAAAAGATAAGACATTGAGAATTTTTCTTTTTTCTTACTCAGAAAGATGTATTTCTCATAAAAGAACATTGCTAACATGTATTTGCACATTATTAGCATTATAAAGAAATAGAAAAAAGTGTAGAAGGAAACTCTGCTCTCTATCCAGATTCTGTTTACTTGCTTAAACATTTACTTTTCCAAATAGAATATCATTTAAATGAAGTCTAGTCCATGAGGAATAGGAAAGTTTACAATCTAATGACAAGCTCATTTTAGTCAGTGGGAAATAAATAATTTCCTTAAGGAATACTTAGGAGAAGAATAACCTGAATTTAAAAAATAGTGATATTCCAGTGCTATTATCACTGGATGGATTGTTGGTTTCTTTGGTCACAGTATCCAGCACTTGGCTCACCTTTTCTCCCACCTGCTATCTTTGGCACTCGGCCAGATCCTCTTATCTTTGGCTTCTGATGCAGACTTCATTACTAGCAAAATGGGAAGGATTTAAATAAATGTTTACTCTGAAATTAGATGAATCTTCTATTAGATGGTCATTTGGATCACTCACCTCAAAGACTTGGAGAGTCCTAAGAAATATTTTACAATTTTGAATAAAGTTCACCCCAAAAAGGTCATTGAATTTTTAGGTTAATTCTATATATTCACAAGGCAGCTATTAAATGGAAAAGTAAGTCTCTTATAATACATTTTTTTGTGTATGCTGGTCCTGGGGCTTGCACTCAGCCTGGAAGCTCTCTGAGCTTTTTCATTCAAGTCTGGAACTCTACCACTTGAGCCACACCTCCATTTCCAGCCTTTTGCTGGTTAATTGGAGGTCAGAGTCAGACAGACTTTCCTACCCAGGCTGGCTTCAGACTGTGATCCTCAGATCTCCTCAGATCTCAGCTAACCTGATTGCCTGTGAACCACCAATGCCTGACTAGTAATGCATATTTAAGGTGTTTCAAAAGGAAATATCTTTCAAGTACCTTGAAGAAGAGTTGAGATGGGCTCAAATGAAAATTCTAAAAAAACTTGGAAATTCTAGAAAATTCTAGAAAGCCTTGGAGGTCCTAAGAAATTTTGGTTTTATACTTAAAACAACCAGGAGCCAATGAAAGAATTTTAAAGAAAGAATACGATCATGCAATCTTAATGGAAAGAGACTGGCACACCCTAATAGATACATCACAAATTCAAAGATAAGGCTAGAGGCAGAGGCTAAGTCCAAACCTGAGGCCCTGAGGTTTTTGTTTGTTTGTTTTTAATTTTTTATTGTGAAAATACCATACAGAGGGGTTACAACAATTACATGGGCAAGGTAATGAGTACATTTCTTTTTTTTTTTTTTTTTTGGGGGGGGGGGGGTCCAGTCGTGGGCCTGAACTCTGGGCCTGGGCGCTGTCCCTCAGCTCTTCAGCTCAAGGCTAGCACTCTACCACTTGAGCCACAGCACCACTTCCGGCTTTTTTCTTTTTGCTTATGTGGTGCTGAGGAATCGAACCCAGGGCCTCATGCGTGCAAGGCAAGCGCTCTACCACTGAGCCACCTTCCCAGCCCCATGAGTACATTTCTTATCAAGCTTTGTTGCCTCCTCCTTTGTTCCTCTTCCCAACCCTTCCCATCTTCCCCCTCCACCCCATGTCCCTAAGTTTAATCTCAGTATCTTGAAAAGAAAAAGACTATTACTATAGTAATAGTGGTAATAGGATTTTTTATTTTATTTTGTTTCATGCTACCTATTCCACTCAGTGTTTTAACATCTGGATTTAGAGATTTAAACACTAAAGCTTGAACTATTTAAAACTAAATTATGAAGCTAAAAATGAGAGAACTGGGATTCAGTATCCACTTGGATTGTGTGTGTGTGTGTGTGTGTGTGTGTGTGTGTGTGTGTGTGTGTGTGTGTGTTCCTTTTCATGGATACATAGAGTATTTTAGTACCTTATTTCCAGTAATTGTGGCTATTCTTGTCTGATATGATACTAAAAATTGGTATAATATATTCTTGAGCTGAGGAGAGGCACTTAAACAATAGTTAATTTTCTCATGCTTCTTGGTGGCTGAATTCCCAAGCAAGAATCAAGCTGCCAGCACTGCTGTTTTCTGATGAAATCTCTCTGCTTTTTGGATGTTATCTTTCCTCTGTGCAAGCCAGATAGTAAAAGAGGGACACCTGATATATCCCCAAAAGTTAGTTTTGTTTTTTGGATGTGCAACCAAATTATTTATCTTTACATATTTGTTACTGTGGTAACCAATTTTCCATTACTGTAACAAAATACCTGAGACAATCAGTGTTAGACGTTTACTTTGGCTTCCAGATAGGAGGTTTGAGTCCATGATCAGGTGCATGGCAAAGCAGTGTAGCAGGAGTACATGGTGGAGGAAGCTGCTCACCATGTGTCATTCCGAATTACAGGTATTGATGGAGGAGAATAAGGAATACAAAGAAGCTTAGAAGTGTGATGATATATTGGGTAAGATATGGAATTGCTGAGAAAACTCCAAGATGTCTATAAGGCTTAAATCTGAGGGACTGAAAAAAAGGATGTAGTTATAAATAACCAAAATACAAAATACAGGAGTGTAGCATGTTTGAGAACATACAGTTCAAAGAACTGGGTAAATGTTACATAGGGATAACTAACAAGCAGTTAGAATTTGGATCTGAAAACCAATAAGAAATAGCATGATATTATTTTCATTGAGATAGCAATTAGAAAGGTTGACTTCTCCACACTGAATAAAGTATGAAAAGACAAAAGCAAAGAATAAACCTGGTGAGGGTTATTTTGAAAAGACCTAGAAAATCAAGAGTTAATAAAAGGAAACATACAAGAAGGACACGGTAGAACAAGAAGTAAATTTAGGAATTTATGAAATAGAGCAATGTAGCAAGTGGAAAACCCGGAGATCAATCCTCAGTAAAGTGATTAAACTGGCAAAGGTGCAATTGATGCTTCTCCTGGCATAGAATAAAAGGTAAAAAAGAGAAAGACTGGGATGAGGTAAAGTTAAAGGAATGATTTCCAAGGAATTCTTTTCTTTTACTACCTTCAAAATAAGAGGTGAGAATAGACAATTTATGGAAATAGCCAGGATGCTCTACAATAGATGAGTGGATCAAAAAAAAATGTAGTACTTATACACAATGAAATTTGACACAGCCATTAGAAAGAATATTATATTATTTACAGGGAAATTGGTGGACCTAGAACAAATCACGTTAAGTGGCATAAGCCACTTTGTACATGTTTTCTCTCATATGCAGAAGCTAGATCTAAAATACATCAGGACATGATAAATTATACAGGACTCTAGGCATTCACACACAGTGAGACCAAAGGAAGATACTCTTAGGGGAGAAACCTCTGTTCATGTAAAATAATATTTATTGAATTGAATCTAGGAAACAAAAACAAGAGTTTTTTCTTTATGTCTTGTTTATTCATTTGTCTGTCTTTGGGAAGGCAATGAGGACACAGAAATGGAGGGACAAAGGGTGAACAAATGTGGCAGTAGTACTCAGACATTATGTTGAAAATGAACTACATAACTTGTTTGTTTGTTTGTTTGTTTTTGGGTCCGGTCGTGGGGCCTGAACTCTGGGCCTGGGCGCTGTCCCTCAGCTCTTCAGCCCAAGGCTAGCGCTCTACCACCTGAGCCACAGCGCCAGTTCCGGCTTTTTTCTTTTTGCTTATGTGGTGCTGAGGAATCGAACCCAGGACCTCATGCATGCAAGGCAAGCGCTCTACCACTGAGCCACCTTCCCAGCTCCTGAACTACATAACTTGTGGGCAGGGACAGGAGGGAAAAAGTGGGGAGTGAAGGAAGGGGTAACACTGTCCAAAAAGAAATGTACTCATTACCTGACTTATGAAATGGTAACCCCTCTGTATATCACCTTTTTTTTTTTTTTGGGTCCGGTCGTGGGGCCTGAACTCTGGGCCTGGGCGCTTTCCCTCAGCTTTTCAGCTCAAGGCTAGCACTCTACCACTTGAGCCACAGCGCCACTTCCGGCTTTTTTCTTTTTGCTTATGTGGTGCTGAGGAATCGAACCCAGGGCCTCAGGCATGCAAGGCAAGCGCTCTACCACTGAGCCACCTTCCCAGCCCCTGTATATCACCTTTATAATAACAAATTTTTAAGAAAACAAAAGGTGAGAGACAGGGAGCAATTCTGAGTGGCTTCTGTGGAGATGTCTGAGAATATCTACAAATGTATACAAGCAAACTATTTCTAGTCGAGATTAGATGACAAGACTTTGTACTGACAGCAGTTACAACTATTACATCACCTTTTTTCATAGCCATTGCTTCATCTCATGGCTGGAGTTGATGAAATGGAGGTTTGCCAGGAACAAAGTGTTGGCAATGGGACTTAGAAGCTGAGATGCCAGAAAACATAGGCATATACTGTGTAGAGAGTAATCAAGCAGGTGGAGAGGCTTGGATATGTTGAAGAATATTGACAAGACTTAGTAACTTCTTTGGGTTACATCCAGTAATCCAAATCCAGAGCTTTTAGAAATAGCTGTTTAGTATGGACTTTAGAACTTTATGACTTGAGGTCACATTTTGATCCAAGATAATTAAAATGCAGATCTTTTTACTGCTAATTTCTTAGAGTAAAAATGCATAATTTATAAATGTAAGATAGGCTATCAAGATTGTCAATTAGATTTCAATCGAGATTAACTTTGCAGTTTTGTGTGGTTATTACTTTTAGAAAATGCTTATTGATGTTAAAGCATACTCATATTCTAGGCTTAATGAGCCAAAATAAAATTGATTAGGATCTTATTTATATATGTATATGTGTGCATGTGTTCTGATACTTTTATGAAAGTTGATACTTTTATGAAAAAAGCATTTTCTTGTAGTGATTATTTAGGTTGAAAAGATGTGATGCAACCAATAGATGTGCTTCTCAAGATTTGTAAGATTGGTGGGACTCTTTCAGGGTTTTCTTACTATAGGAATATCTTTTCTTAACCACTTTAGTCACTCAATTCTTCTTTGCTTTTTTTTTAACACGTAATTCTAGAACAAGAGGAAAAATGTCTTTGACTCAGCTTAGTTTGATAGAAAAGGCCCACAGTTTAATAGTTGTCACTGAGTCTAACTTAATGATTAATGATTTCTTTTTTTCTGTGTCTAAATACTTAGAGAATAAGTCATGATGATGCTTTGAATTTCTGAAAAACAAATTTTCAAGTTTTTTCTTTATTTTTTTTTCTTTTTTCTTTTTGTCGGTCATGGGGCCTGACCTCTGGGCCTGGGTGCTGTCCCTCAGCTCTTCAGCTCAAGGCTAGTAGCTACCTTTTGAGCCACAGTGCCACTTCTGGCTTTTTCTGCTTATGTGGTGCTGAGGAGTTGAATCCAGGGCCTCATGCATGCAAGGCAAGCACTCTACCACTGAGCCACCTTCCCAGTCCCAAATTTTCAAGTTTTTGAAAACAAGTGGCAATCTCTCAAGATAACATACTTGTTGTTTAAAAGAATTTTACCAGGTGCGGGGGGGAGGAATAGGTGGGGAGGTGGGGGGAGGCTGGGAAGGGATGGGAAGGGGAAACAAAGGAGGAGGCTACAATGCTTGATAAGAAATGTACTTATTATCTTGCCCATGTAATTGTAACTCCTCTGTACAGTATTTTCACAATAAAAAATAAATAAAAATAAAAAAAAAAAGAATTTTACCAAGAAAAGTGCTTCTGGTCTTTTCAATCTTATTGTGTTAACCTGTAGAATTCTAAATGGAGTCAATTCTAAATGGAATCTTTTCTTTCATCATAAATGCAACCTAAACCATTCCTCAGTAACATCCTTCTTTTTCAGGAGAAAAATTTCACTAAGTGAAGCCAATTTTTTTGTCATTTATATACTTGATACACTTGAAAGTCATTTCCTACATAGGACTTATTTTAGAAAGCATTTTATTCACTTTGGATGTTTATAAGTACTTTTGTTGTTGTTGTTGGGTTGTGGGGCTAGCTCTCTACCACTTGAGCTACAACGCCACTTCCCGTTTTCTGGTGGTTTATTGGAGATAAGAGTTCACGGACTTTCCTGCCGGGCTGGCTTTGAACTGTGATTCTCAGATTTCAGCTTCCTGAGTAGCTAGGATTACAGGCGTGAGCCACCAGCTCCTGGCCTGTAAGTGGTTTTGTCAAACAAATTGTTTTAATTGTAATTTCAGGCTCTGTGTGTGTGTGTGTGTGTGTGTGTGTGTGTGTGTGTGTGTGTGTGTGTGTGTGTGTGTGTGTGTGTGTGTGTGTGTGTGTGTGTGTGTGTGTGTGTGTGTGTGTGTGTGTATTCTGTAGTCAGAAAGAATGACATTGTCCCATTTGTTAGGAAATGGAAAGAAAAGACTTGGAAAAAATTGTATTAAGTGAAGTAAGCCAGGCCCAAAGAAACATAGGTCCCATGGTTTCCCTTATTTGCAATAACTAGTACATGGGTAGGACAAGCAGAAAAGGTCAAAAGCTATGTACATATGACCATATAAGATGATGTTAAGCGAAATGAACCCCAAGATAGGGATACAAATATCTTTTTTCTTCCTTGCTATCATTTCTAACATATTTATAATGTACCATGTGATTTTTTTTGTTTCTTTATATGTTCACACACACACACACACACATATATCACATTTTCTTGATCCATTCATCTACTGAGTAGGGAATCTGGGTTGGTTTCATATCTTAGCTATGGTAAATAATGCTGTGATAAACATAGTTGTGCTCGTAGCCTTGGTATGGCCTTGTTTGTGATCATTTGGGTAAATGCCCAAAAGTGGGAGTGCTAGGTCATAGGGGAGCTCTATGTGGATTCTTTTGAGGAAACTCCATACTGGTTTCCAAAGTGGTTGAACAAGTTTACACTCCTACCAACAATGCAGTAGAGTTCCTTTTTGGCCACATCCCTTCAATCAAAGAGAGGTTGGACAAATGGGATTGCATGAAACTGCAGAGCTTCTGCCTGGCAAAGGACATAGCTAGCAAGATCAATAGAAAACCCACGGATTGGGAGATGTTCACTAGCCATACAACAGACGGGTTTCATATCTAAAATATACCTGGAACTCAAAAAAATTAAATCCCCTAACAACAAATCCTCAAAGGAACAACTGCCCAATAAATAAGTGGGCTAAAGACTTAGAGAAACTTCTCTGAAGAGGAAATAAGAATGGCCAATGCTCTATATATTGTTTTATCAAGTGCCTAGGTTTTGTGTTGTCTGTTGTTTGTGTCCCATGGACAGTTGGTGGAGAGGGTCATCCAACCCTTGAGAAACCTCAAAACATGCAGTTTGACACATTAGTCATCTTCATGGTATAGAGATTCAGGATATACTTTAACTGTAAGATGTGAGTCCTAGATCACTTCATTCCTGTCATTTCTATTCTATACTAAACATTAAATAGTGTGATGGCTCACTACTGCCACATTTGGAACAATGTAGTTCCTATGGCAATGTCTTTGCCCAGCATTCTGGATTTTTTTATACATTGAGTGCAACTCATGGCAGCAGTCCATGTAGATTCCCCATATAGGAAGCTATAATAAGACAGCTGAAATAAGACAGCTTCTAGTAAGGTGGGCAGAATCCACAAGAACACAATTCAGATGATATAACCAGCTGTGGTCTGCTAGTGAATGGCAACTGACCAACTTGGAAAGAGAACATTTATGAATAAAGTGCCTTTTTATGAGCAAAGGCATCATTTAGCAATGTGATATCAAATCCAGAAGTGTAAACTCCAAAGACTGTAGAAACCTAAACCTTTAATGATGATGAACAATCATGCAAAACTTGGAAAGTAGTACAAGAGCATCTGTGAACTTGATGCCACTTTTCTTCACATCTGTACTATGAGAAGCATCTTTCTGATTATGAAACAATACATGATTACTATAAACTAATTGGAACTATGAAAATAATCTAAATATATGTTCTTTATGGAATGTGTATTACAACAGCATGATACTTTAAACCTACACCCAAAGATTTTAAGGCTTAAAAAATGACCTAATTTAATCTCCTGAAATTAACTGGAAATGTTTGAGACCAGATGGCAGGAGATGAAGAGGAATGGTCATGTCAAGAAAGAAGAGCCACATCAGATGGAAGAGTACCAGCAAGGCACTTAAGTAAACTGATAAGACCTAACTGCAAACTTAGGTTTCAGTACAGCACTCTGCAACTACTTTTAACCCAAGTGGTACAAATGATCTGGCATGGCTGATTGAACAGATCTTCAAACAAATGTTGTTCCTGGCATAGCATTCCTCTAAACAGTTCTTACATGCTGCTGATGTTGGTTTTTAATCTATTATTTCCTGATGCATTAAAACTTATCGAGTCTGTAATTTATTTCTTTAAAGATGAGCTCATCTTAAAAATGTAGTGTGGTGCCGAGCGCTAGTGGCTCACACTTGTAATCCTAGTTACTCAGAGGCTGAGATCTGAGGATCATGGTTCAAAGCCAGCTGGGGCAAAAAAGTCCCTGTGAGACTATTATCTCAAATTAACCACTCAAAAACAGGAAGTGGAACTGTAGCTCTAAGTGGTAGAGTATTAGCCTTGAGCAGAAAAGCTCAGGGACTGTGCCCAGGCCCCAAGACTGACTGAAAAGAAAAAGAAAAAGAAAAAAAAAAAAGAAAGTAATGTGTGAAGAGGGGACTTCAACTAAAGGTAGCAAATTAAAGAATTTTTACTTTTCTCCTAACATTTTAAGCTCACTAAAACCAAGAAAATAGGAAAATAGAAGTCTATCCACTAGTGAAACTAAGCACAAGAGCAAGCTCGTATATCAAATAGTGAAATGTAACTTGCTAAACTCTGTGAAATCTAAACCATATTCAGAAGCAGGTTGAACCTACTCTGGGAATCCCAAACAATGTTACTTTTAAAAGTCCAACTAGTGAGCCTTTATTGGAGCGCTAAGAATTAATTTTTCATAGGCTCAAAGAAATATTTAAGTACAATGGTGCAAATAGCACTAGGTGGACAATGATGGCTCACACCTGAAAGCCTATCTAATAAGAGGTTGAGATTTAGAGGACTGCAGTTTGATGCTAGTCTGGACAGAAAAGTTACTAGCATTCCATCTCCATAATAACCAGCAAAAATCCATCTAGAGATGTGGTTTAAGTGACAGAGCATCAGCTGAACAAGTGTGAGGCCTTGAGTTCAAACTTCACCCAATAACAGCAAAAAAATAAAATATAAACAGGCGTATATTTGTTGTTTTTATTTACTTACTTTGTAGAGTTTTGTTTATGAGACAGGTTCTTGCTATGTACCTCAAGCTGGCCTAGAACTCAAGATCGTCCTGTCTTGCCATCCCTTGAGTGCTGGGATTAAAGGCATTCTAGCATGCCTGACTTATGACAAAAGTGAGTGGGCTGGTCCTGCGGCTTAAAGTCAGGGCCTTGGCACTGTCTCAGCTTTTTTGGTCAAGGCTAGTGCTCTTTCACTTAAGCCACAGCTCTACTTTCAGCCTGTTAGTAGTTAATTGGAAATAAGAGTTGGACAGACTTTTCTGCGTAGGCTGGCTTCAAACCTGGATCCTCAGATCTCAGCATTTGAGTAGTTAGGATTATAAGAATGAGCCCCCAGTGACCAGCTTATAATGATATTTTTAAAGAACTTGTTCAACACAAGATTTATGAACAGATAACAGAACAATAGAAAAAGATAGAAATCCATTGGTTAAAATAAAAAATGAAGTAAAAAAAGACACTGGCATGGTAATTCACACCTCTAATTCTAGCTCTTATAAGGCTGAAACAGGAGGATTGTGATTCAGAGGCCAGTCTGTGCTACATAGTGAGATCTTGATTCCAAAATAAAAGCATAAAAAACTGTAAAAATTTTAAATAGCAAAAATTAAAGCCTAGCATGTCAGCTAGCTATACCTATAATTGTAGCTACTTGGGAGACAGAGAACCCAGTGTAAGGCCAGCAGGGAAAAATCAGCATTATCCTATCTTGAAAACATTTTTTTTTTAAGTACCGGATGTGTGTCTTTAGTGCTTGTCTAGTTTCTGGTTTATTCACCAGAACCATAAAACAAAACAAACAATAGTAAATGTAATCAGGGAGAACAAAGGATATCTATCATGTGCATGGGTTCAACTAACTTTTTCTATCAGAGGCTAGTAAATATTTTAGAGTTTACAGCCATACAGTTGCAGCTATTAATTCTACCTCTTATAGTGTAGAACCAGCTACATATATTTTGTATTGTTATTTACTAGAGATTTGGGGTTTTCAGTTCAAGTTTCAGTGTGAGCATTAAAGTTATGACTTCATCAACCGTGACTGTTATCCAGCTTGGGAGACACAATGGCTGGTTGTGGTGGCAAGTACCTGTCATCCTCAGTGACATGCGAAAGCATGAATAGGAGGATCACAGCTCAGTCTAGTAAAATACAATCCATGCAAAAAGGGGCTGAAGGTCTGGCTTAAATGATAGCATGCTTGCCTAGCAAGCACAAGGCCCAGTACACCAAAAATTAAAATAAAATAAAACTTTATTTAAAAAAACAAGTGATGGGCTAGAATTTGTGTGCTCTTAGTTACCAGCTTTAGTCACTTAAACTGAAAGTGAAATAATATTTAAGACTATAATAGGAAAAGAATTGTTTTCTAAAGTAATTAAATCCTTAACCCAGGAACAATACTATAAAACAATGATATCAAGGAATGTCTCGATGAAGTTACAGAAAGATGAAGGATAAAAGATGAGAAAGAATTCTGTGAACATCTAGGTGGATAAGGGGTAGAACTTGGCTTACCTTAGCTTTCTCTTCAATAAAAATGAGGGGCAGGAGTTAGATAGAAACAATTCTATCATAGCTAGAGGTTAACCCAAGATTTGTTTTAACCAATGAGACACTTTAAACATAAATACAACACCTGAATGTCCAATAGTATGGGAAATCTCAACAAATACATCATCCATAAGATCTTAGCAAATTGTATCATGATAAAAATCCACCATTGTCAAAACAGAAAATTAAAAAATAAACCATGTAAAAAATAGTGTGATAAGATATAAAATTGTTCCACTGCAGAGCTAATATGCCTCAGTGAAATTTTTCAGAAATAGGAATTTTTAGAATATATTGAACATTTATAAACTTGATATTATAAAAGAAGATAAAAGGGAATGTAAATGTGTTTCATTCTTCGTAAAAAGAGATCAAACCAGGTACTGGTGGCTCAGAGTAATCCTAGCTGGTCAGGAAGCTGAGATCTGAAGAACACAGCTCAAAGCCAGCTTGGGCAGAAAAGTCCATGAGACTCTTATCTCTAGTTAAGCAGGAATAATCCAGAAGTTGAGATATGGTGAAAGTGGTAGACCTCCAGCCTGAGTGAAAAAGCCAAGTGAGAACCCAAGGCCTTGAGTTTAAGTCCCAATTCAGGCATTAAAAATTGAGGAGGATCAAAAATTCACTTAGAGCTGGGCATCAATGGCTCATGCCTGTAATCCTAGCTACTCAGGAGGCTGAGATCTGAGGACTGTAGTTCAAAGCCAGCCCAGGCAGGAAAGGCCATGAGACTTTTGTTGTTGTTGTAGAAATACTGTATAGAGAGGTTACTATTACATGAGTAAGGTAATGAGTACATTTCCTATTGACCATTGTTACCCCCTCCTTTGTTTTTCCCCTAGCATCCCTTCCCCCTAAGTCCCCCCACCTTATCTCCAATAAACCACCAGAAAACCAGAAGTGGCACTGCAGCTCAAGTTGTAGAGCACTTGCCTTGAGCTGAAGAGCTGAGGGACAGCACTCAGGCCCAGAGTTCAAGCCCCATGACCAACCAAAAAAAAAAAATCACTTAGATTTCAATATAGCTAAACGTTGTGCCCACCTCTTAATATTTATATAATATTTATATATTATATTTATAATAACCTTTTACTTTTTCAGAAAAACATGAGTTTTCTTTTAGGAATTATTATACCATGATTCAACACTCATTAGCACATCTTTCATTTTGCATTATACTTTTCTTCTGATAATTTAATGAAAACTTTAAAATACATTAAAAATGACATGTAAGAATAGACAAAAAGTTAAATAGATCATTAGTAATAACTTAAGCAAAATGGAATTTTTTCTGGCTTCCTAAACTTTAGTAACTGAAAGTTATTCCCTTCCAGCCAGTTGGTATGTTTTAAGTAGGAGTCCAGTATGATGGGAAGAAAGCATAGCCCAGTGAGTGAGGTTACTGAGTTTGACTGCAAAAGAAACTTTGGGGCAACCAGGAAAACAAAGTAAATTGATAGAAACATGATGAGTGGCATGTCATTATTTTGTTGCATTTAGCAATTTAATTGACCAATAAAAATTGAATTGCAGCCAACTCACTGTGAATATGGCTTCCTACTTTTTAAATTGCCAATGAATTCATAATTACTTACTGGGATCAATTTCTTAGATTCTTCCTCTGACACCTTAAAAATAAAATCCAGGAGGATTCAGGGGTGTATCTTTGGTTACTTGTTTCTCTTCAACTTTGTTGCTCATTACTACATAGAGCAATATAAAGCCACTCTATTGCAAAGCAAATATATCCATTTGAGGCAAAATACAAAATACAAGTAAAGTGACCAAACTTCCACCATGAAGGACAGACTTTCCTCAGTTATATTGTTTCTTAACTCTTGTATCTGGCACCATTGGCATGATATAGTAATAGGACCCATTAATTCTATATAATTCCACTTCAATGTAGTGTACCAGCTTGGCATTATTGACCTTACTCCTCTTGTTAGAATCTGCAGAATGCTGGCTTGCCATACAATGTAAGGAAACCTAAAGTTTCACCTGCTTTGGATAAACCTGGGAATCTGTTCTTTAAACTTTGCTTGTCATAACCATGTTCTTAAGTATTAAATTACTGTTGTTTTTAGTGGGACAGTTATTATTATTGTAAATGAGAATGAAAAGAAGTATATGATGCTCTTCCTATTTTCATAGATCTTCCTAGTTAGTACTTTACACATCAGTAAAGTTGGAAGTCACTTAGTTTTATAAAGAGATGAGGAAGCAGTAGTAGCCTCTTTAATGGGACTTCAGTGACCCAGAGGGCTCTGAGATTTTGTTTCTAAGAAAGTTAATGTTATTGAGTTCTCTTGCATGTTCTAAGTCCCTTAGCAAAATCTAATCAACTACTAACTCTAACCTCTAAATAATAATAATATTTTGACTTGCATTATCCTCTTAGAATTTGTAAGGCAGAAAGTAGCTGTTTGAAAAATAGGAAAAATCCACAGTGGTATTCCCTTTTGGAGAGGAATTAGATGAAAGGAGAATAATAGAGATCTCAAAAGGCATAAATCGCTTTGTAATTAAGCAACTGTTTGGGCTCACTGGCTTTTGTTTTGTTTTGTTTTGGTTGGTCTTGGGGCTTGAACTCAGGGCCTGGGCATTGTCCCTTAGCTCTCCAGCTTAAGGTGAATGCTCTACCACTTGAGCCACAGCAGGGCTTCTGGTTTTCTGGTGGTTAGTTGGACATAAGAGTCTCACGGACTTTCCTGCCTGGGCTAGCTTCAAACCAGGCTTCAGATCTCAGCCTCCTGAGTAGCTAGGATTATAGGCATGCGCCACCAGCGCCCAGCTACAATGGCTTTTTAAAATATAATTTAGAATGAAAAGTTCCTTTAAGTTATTATTCTCTTCTGGCTTTTCAAATTCTCATGGGCCTTAAAGGTAGGATTAGCTGGAGTGGATAGGCAAGTGTGAGCAGGCCCATTGTTCTGGTCTCATAAGGACATTCACAATGTTTTGCTAACTCATGTTATGAAAATACAGAGTACTGTTCTGAGAAGCCACTGAAGTTCTCTGGTCTTTCTGATTTCTATAATTTTCATTTTAGAATCTTGACCTCCCTTAACACAACCTGATTGTAAACTTGACCAGCTTCTACTTATTGCAATTGTTACCAAAAATCTTTTTTTTTTTTTTTTTTTTTGCCAATCGTGGGGCTTGAACTCTGGGCCTGAGCACTGTCCCTCAGTTCTTCAGCTCAAGGCTAGCATTCTACCATTTGAGCTACAGCACCACTTCCAGTTTTCTAGTGGTTTATTGGAGATAAGAATCTCACGGATGTTCCTGCCCGGGCTGGCTTTGAACCACAATCCTCAGATCTCAGCCTCCTGAGTAGCTAGGATTACAGGCATGAGCCACCGGTGCCCAGCTAAAAATCAATTATTGAATTATTTAGTAGTGTTGAATCTAAAGAGGGAGAAGATGATATTCTAGCTATCTTCAAAGACCTTGAATTGTCAAGACATTAAAAAAAGATACCCCAGTACTATCTCAGAGTGTTCTTCCTCCTGGCCTTGGATATTTTTTTATTTTTGTTTTTGAGGTAGGTCTTGCTAACTTGCAGATCTTGAACTCTGGTCTTCTGACATTTACCTCCAAATAGGAGGTGATCTCAAAACCAGACTATTCTCAAACTCTTGATCTTCTGACCTCTACCTCTGAGTAGCTGAGCTTATGGGCTTGTACCTTGTGTCTGGCCCCAGAGTGTTGTCTTAATATTATTCAATGACATTAAATATACTGATATTCTATGTTATACACTAAAAATTAAGTTACTTCTAACAACTAATGCTTTCAATCTTCCTTTGTCAACAGATGTTGATTTTTTATTTTACCTATAGGTAAAAAAATATTTTTTTCTCCTGGACAAGCAAAGAAAAGACTTGGAATGTTGAATTTTGAATGACCTTTGAAAATTTGGGGGGAGACATCAATGGTAAATGGTGCCTAGATTAGCTAGCATCTATAAAACTCAATCAGAGAGTGGGTCACTTTTCATCTGACAAATTGAGGTAAACTAGAAAAATCTTTTGTAGTTTAACTGAAGAATGACTTTGAGGAAGTAGCTTTTTGCCAAGTTGTACATTTTGGTGAGAAAGGAAAGTAGCAATGGAGAAAGAACAGAGAGAAGACTTTTCATTATGAATACACATAAACCTCTATGCCTTTTATACATTTGAAACTCTGTTGTAGATTTGCATTTTTATTTATAAAAGATAGGCTTTAATGAAGTAGAGCTATGGCTCAAGTGATATAGCACCAGCCTTGAGCAAAAAAGCTCAGGGACAGCACCCAAGCCATGAGTTCAAGCCCCAGGACTGGCACAAAAAAAAAAAAAAAGAAAAGATGACCTTAAGGAATGACTGCTGTGTTTCATGTAAAAGCCTTAAAGGACATACTAGAAGTCTTGCTCCCACCTTCAAGGGAGGTGGGAGCCTAAGTAAACCTCCTGAACCAAGGCTACTTAGGCCTGCACCTAGGTATTACAAAATGTTTTTATTTAAAAGAAAACCCCACAGCAGCTCCTTACCTGACATACTTTTATTATAATTTGAAAAATGAATTCCTTTCCTCTCCTCTGTTTCGGGTACTTCCCTAAGGTACTGAAGATCTTATCATATCCCCAGACTAAGAACTCGAGCTCTTAGGCAATGGTTTTTAGGTAAGAATGAAGTTCCACACCCCACCCACTCATGCACAACTAACACAAAACTTACTGGTCCTTCTATTAGTACTTCTTAGCATGTTGTTCCCTCTAGCCCATCATGCTAGGTACTCATCATTCAGTTCATATACCAGCATACTCTCAGTTACTGAAAAATGAGTCACAGGATTTTACCTTCAAGGAGTTTTCAATGTATAAGTATCTAGTATTTCAGTTGCATAGTCTGTAGTCCATAGTAGTTCTGCTGGAGGCTTGTTTAACAGTAGATCACCTCCCCAGAGATGGGGGGAAGGAAGGGATAAAGAGAGGAAAGGAAAGAGGGAGAAAAAGAAAAGCCTTGTTTCCCAAATTTTTATTTTGAAAAATTTTAAATCCACAGAAAAGTTGAAAATATAATACAGAAGCCTCCCAAATTTCATTTGCCTAGATACACAAAAGGTTAACATTTTCTGATGTGTTTGATTTTGGGTTTTGTTGGTTTTTTTTTTTCTTGCATTAAGCCTATTGAGACATTGACATTTCATCTATAAAAAGTTTATCATGTCCCTTAAGAACAAGGACTTTCTTCTTACAACCATGATACCATTATTATATTCAAGAAATTGAACATTGACACAGTATTATTAATGAATATATAGTCTATTAAAATGCAGTAAAATAGTATTTTAAATGAAGGGCACAATTTCTCTCGAGGATATATCTGAGGGAAATATATATATACTTTGTGAAATGGAGTGGTATATGTCTGTTATAGGGAAGGAAGTAGTAATTGCTTGAAGTGGGCATCTTTCATCAACGGAAATATGTCAAAAAGATAGAACCCATTTACAATGTGTTTCAAAGAATATTTCATCAGTGCTATGTATGAGTACAAGATATATTTACAGGCTTTATGTTATTTTGCATAGTAAAATTTATAGAGAGTTTTCTTAGCAGGAAATAAGATTTTATAAGTCATGTGCCATAGGAGCTATCAAATTTTATTCTTTTTTATTCTATTAGATATACTGTACCCATGGACTGCTTAATTAATGGAAGAAAATTAATTTTAGCTATTTCATACTTTTTGCTTAGGATATCACTCTTATAGTAGCCAGAGAATAAATGTTTAAGTGATTATTTTTCACAATTGCTCCAACTTCACTTTGAGAGAAGCACAAAAAGAATTGCTAGTTTGGGAAGTGCAGTTGTGGCTTAAATGAAAAAGAACCAGCCTTGAGAAGCAAAAGCCAAACAAGAACATGAGTCGTCCCAGAGTTCACATTCCCACCACCAGCACAAAAAAATTAAATGAGCAGAAGAAAGAATCACTATTACTGGCATATGGCCAAATAATTATCCTTTGGGATTTCTTCATCCATTTAATTAGAATTTCTTCGTGGGATAAAAGCAGTAAGTTAACAACAGTTTTGGTTTCCCTACCATGTTCCTCCATAGGTATTCTCTCTGTTTTTTCTTCCTAATGGTAACGTGATACTAAGTTTCACACAATAAGTGAACTTGGACTTTGTATATCAGATGCTGTTCCTAGAGTCAGTACTGTTTCTGCCAACTGAAATTGAATTTTGCTTTATCCAAAGCATCCTCCCATGTTTGTTTACTTTCTCGCTCATGGTCATTACTCCTGTCTATGAGAAACAGAGAGCTCCGGGGCTGGGAAGGTGGCTCAGTGGTAGAGTGCTTGCCTTGCATGCATGAGGCCCTGGGTTCGATTCCTCAGCACCACATAAGCAAAAAGAAAAAAAAAGCAGGAAGTGGCGCTGTGGCTCAAGTGGTAGAGTGCTAGCCTTGAGCTGAAGAGCTGAGGGACAGCCCCATGCCTGGAGTTCAGGCCCCATGACCGGACCCCCCCCCCAAAAAAAAAACAAAACAACAAAAAACAGAGAGCTCCTATTCTGTAGGAAACAGACTGGAAAGACAGAATAAAGATCTCTGATGAAAATCAAACTTTTTAGAATTTCATTTTTTTACACTAAAACATTGGGTTCCCAAAGCCTGTATGAAATTCAGAGATTGACACTTTCCTAATGAAATTGTTCCCTTTATGTGAAATGTAGTGAGTCAGCTAATTTTAAATTTCATCTGGTGTTTAAATATTGTGAGTTATATGAGCAACTTTTTGAAGAATATATACTCCTTCTAAAAAGCTGTTTAAGACAGGCACAGGTGGTGCATACCTGTAATTCTACCACTGGGGAGACAGAGGCAGGACATCCTGGAGGTTTGAGATCAGCCTTGGCTATACATAGTGAGACCCTATTTCAAAACACACTGGTTTTAAGACCAAATAAGTTATATAAATACAAAGATTAAAACAACCCAAATCACATCTCTTTCTTTCTAGTCTTAATATGATTAATATATGTATCTGGATTGTTTTGTTTTGTTTTGACAGAATCTCACTAGGTAGCACTGGCTGGCCTAGAACTTGTGATCCTCCTACCTCAGCCTCCAAAGTGCTGAGACATCTGTTACATGTTAAAGAAGACCTTGACTTCTTCTCAGGGGTAGAATAGTTTTGCAGTCCATCAAGAAACAAAGATAAGTTCTTTAACTGTCATACACATACATACACATGTACACACACATAGTGTTAACTGTAACCCAGCTGATATTAAAAGCCCCTGGTATTATCCCATCTTACTGTAGAATACTTGCTGTTTTCAATTGCACATGGAACATTTTTTTTTTCAAAATTGACCACAAGTAAATTCTAACCTCAAAGGATTGAGATTCAGGATCTTCCTTAACCCCTGTAGAATTAAACTATAAATCATCAGTAACTACAGTAGTGAATTACTTTTACTGAAAAATCTTCCAATATTTGAAATGTGTATTAAAGAAGAAATAATGGGCCAGTGGCTCAGGCCTGTAATCCTACTCAGGAGGCTGAGATTTGAGGATCTCAGTTCAAAGCCAGCCCGGGCAGGAAAGTCCATGAGACTCTTATCTCCAATAAACTAGTCAGAAAACCAGAAGTGGTGCTGTGGCATGAGTAATAGAGTACTAGCCTTGAGCTGAAGAGCTGAGGGCCCAGGCCTAGAGTTCAAGCCCCACAACCAACAGGAAGGAAGGGAGGAAGGAAGGAAGGGAGGAAGGACTGAAGGAAGGAATAAACAAATGAACAAAGGAACAAAGGAGAAAAAAGAAAAGAAATAGTAACCAACAGTAACAAATTAAGGGAAAAGGAGATCTAGCTTATCAATATTAAGAACAAAAAAGGGGACCATGACTATAAATTCTGGTAGAGCGCTTGTTCTAAGTAAGTCATTAAGTCTCTCATGGGGCCTGAACTCTGGACCTGGGTGCTATCCCTCAGCTCTTCAGCTCAAGGTTAGCGCTCTACCACTTGAGCTACAGTTCCACTTGCTGCTTTTTCTGCTTATGTGTGGTGCTGAGGAATCGAACCCAGGGCCTCAGGCATGCAAGGTAAACACTCTACCACGGAGCCACCTTCCCAGCCCACATCATTTAAGTCTTAAAAGTCATTAAAGTGCCATGCAAAAGAGAAGATAAAATTAGAGAGTTAGGATGGTCTTTATACAATTTAAAACTTGGTCCTTAATCTATTCTACCTGACTCCAGCTGATCTTTCCTCACTACTTAGAAATCACATGGGGACCAATCTCTTAGCAAGCAATTCAAGTCACAACTTCACATAATCTGAAAGACTCCCACTTGTACATGTAAAGATTCCCATTACTAATACCATTACTGTCCCCTTCATTTCATAGGCACACACATCCCGATTTCTTCAATTATGATTTTTTTTTTAGTGGTTCTGGAGTTTGAACTCAAGGCTTTGCATTTTCCAGGCAGATGCACTACCATCAAGGCCTGAACTCTGGGCCTGGGCACTGTCCCTCAACTCTTCAGCTCAAGGTTAGCACTCTACCACTTGAGCCACAGTGCCACTTCCGGCTTTTTTCTTTTTGCTTACGTGGTGCTGAGGAATCGAACCCAGGGCCTCAGGCATGCAAGGCAAGCGCTCTACCACTGAGCCACATTCCCAGCCCGAAACTCTTATCTCTAATTAACCACCAAAAAGCTGAAAGTGAAGCTATGGCTCAAGTGGTTGAGGTGCCAGCCCTGAGCAAAAAAGCTAAAGGATATTACTCAAGTCCTGAGTTCAAGCCTCAGTACCAACACACACACACACACACACACACACACACACACACACACACACACACACACACACACACACACACACACACACACACACACACACACAATGATCAAAATCTGTATTTCATAAGGCCAGAGTGTTAAAAAACAAATTCTTAAGTTTCCAGTTAATTGAAGGTAAATTTGCTTTTCTTATGGTACTCCTGTCAAGTAATCTATCTTAGGACTGAAGGAACATTATTAGTCATGATTCTGTTGCCAGTATTATACTGAAACATTATATAAAGTTATGCTGAAATTTATAGTAGTATTTCCTTTTGAGAATTCCAACTAAGCAAGACAGCTAGTTAGGGTGGAAGTACAGGCAGCATGCTCATTTTGTTTTTAATTCAGTAAGATAGCTTCCAATAAATAGGAAAGGAATTCTGACATGAAACCAACTACTTATCTATAACTCTTCTTTTCTTTTTCTTTTCATTATTATTATTATTATTTCATTATTATTATTATTATTATTATTATTATTATTATTATTATTATTATTATTATTATTATTAGCAGGTCCTGGGGCTTGAACTCAGGGTCTGGGCAGCACCATCCCTGAGCCTGTTTGTACTCAAAGCTAGCACTCTACCACTTGAGCCACAGAGCTACTTCTGGCTTTTTCTGAGTAGTTTATTGGAGATAATAGTCTCACGGACTTTTCTGCCTGGCCTGGCTTCAAACCACTATCCTCAGATCTCAGCCTCCTGAGTAGCTAGGATTATAGGCATGAGCCACTGACACCCAGCTTACCACTCTCTCTTTATGTTTGATTCTTGTGAGTCAATTGCATGTGCAGACAGGAGAGAGCAGAGATTTTATAGCAGCTGCTGTGTCCCTCTCATTGCAAAGGAATAAGAAAAGCCTGTCGTTATTTATATTTCTGAGTGGTAAGTGCATTCTTTTTCAGTATTAGCTAAAGCCAGAGCAAAAAGGGAAAACATTCAGAGCTTCTTAGCTTGAAATTGGCTGCTGAATACACATGCAGAAAATGAGAAATGACCTGTCACCACCATTTCTTTCCCTTTTTATTGTAGCCTTACCTAAGAGCAAAGAAAGTCTAAGGAAAGGTCAAAATAAAGAAGCAACATGGGATTGTAATTTGCCACTATCTCCCACTGAATGATTTTTTTCTTTAGCTTTTCAGATGCTTTTTAAAGTTTAAAACTGAATTTTAACATTTTATTTCTTCTTGGAGGATTTTTTTGTTTTTTCTAAATTTTTATATTATCTTTAAGTATTTGTACAAAGGGGTTTCAACTCAACATGTCAGAATTTTAACATTTTATTTCTTCTTGGAGGATTTTTTTATTTTTTCTAAATTTTTATATTATCTTTAAGTATTTGTACAAAGGGGTTTCAACTCAACATGTCAGTTTATAAGTACAGTGCAACTTGATCAACATCACCCCTTTGGAGTTTGAATTCAGGGCCTCTCACTGTCTGGGCAAGTACTCTGCCACTTGAGCCATATCCCCCCAAGGCTTTCTTTTGCTTGTTTGTTTTTCAGATAGGGTCCCCAGCTTTTTGCCCAGAGTTAACTTCAGACTACCATCCTCCTACCTACAGCCATCTGCATAGCTGGGGTTTTAGGCATGCACCATCAAATCCAGTTTGCTAGCTCTTTACCTGGGCTAGCCATGAACTGTGATTCTCCAAATCTCTGTCACCTAGGTTAGCTGGGATTATAGGTATGTGCCACTATACTGTTACTGTACTTTTTACTAATATATTTTTACCCTTAAGAAGAAAAAAATGTAAGACATATTGAGGTCAGTCAATATTTAATTTTTTCTACTTTAGTTTTTTATTTTTAACATTTTTCAAACCTATAGGAAAATTGCAGAAATGTTACAATGTACAGTCTTCCACCCTGTGCCTAGAGCCATCAGTTATTAATGTTTTGCTACATTTCCTTTCTTTTTCTCTTTATAAATACATGGCAGATATGCACACATGCATGTCATTGTAATTTTTCTTAATCCATTGAAAGTAATTGCTAAACATCATAATTATCTACCTCTAAATAGTTCAGCCATGTTTTCCCTGAGAACAATAACATTCTTTAACTCTTGTGCATAGTGCAAAATCTGTTATTAATATTCTAGAATCCTTTCTATTACTTGTGTTTTTGTCAGTATTCAAGAACAAAGGAGCAATGGGGGGAATTATTAATAGCAGCCACCCACTTACTAAGTTATTCATCACTGTGTGAATGTAAAAAAGAAAAGAGTCTGAGTTTCCAACCTGAATAAATAGAAAGAACTTGCCAGACAAGGCTGTATAACATTAAGTAGGCCTACTTTCCTGAGCCATTTCCCTCACCTACTTTGCCATGTGTGATATGTATCAGGAAAGAATGCATTGCTATTTATTTTCATATTTATAGGTTGACAGAGTTGGAAGGATCTTACAATGTTTGTGAATAATTCATTCATTTTACAAATGTGAAGAACCGTGCCACTGGAGATATGTGACTGGAACCTAGCTTTCAAGCTCTCAATACAGCATCATTTCTGTTATGTCACATTGCCTCTCCAATAGCCTTAGGTCTTCACACACGCATCTGAATAAGCGAGTGAAGTACAAGATCTGAGAGTCCAGCACATAGCGAACTACTATATGAATTTCATTTGGAGGAATTATAGCAGGGGTCCTCAGACTTCAATGTACATGTCAATTTCTTCCTGTTATTGTTAAAATGCTAGTGATGATTCAGGTGGTCTGAAGTGAGACCTAAGAATCTGCATTTCTGACAGGCTTCTGGGTGATGTTTGATCAATTACCTAGAAGAAGAACAGGACTTTCAGAGCTCCTAAGTAAGAAAAATACTTTTAAAAAGCTACAGAAATAGCCTGGTGCTGGTGGCTCATGCCTGTAATCCTAGCTACTCTGGAGCCTGAGATCTGAGAATTGAGGTTAAAAGCGCCCACCTAGACAAGAAAGTCCATGAGACTCTTAACTCTAATTAACTGTCAAAAAGAGCTGAAAGTGGAGCACTAGCCTTGAGGGAGAAAAAAAAGCCCAGGAACCAGGCCCTGAGTTCAAGCCTGAGGACACACACACACACACACACACACACACACACACACACACACACACACACACACACACACACACACACACACACACACACACACACACACACACACACACACACACACACACACACACACACACACACACACACACACACACACACACACACAGCGCTTTCAAATATTTACTTTGGTAGAGAGAGTAATGTAACTAACACTTTTTTTTAACCTATTATCAAGCCACTATGTTGAAAAGTTCTTTGTAGTATTCTAACTTTTATAATACTTCAAAGGAGGCTTTATTAGCATGTTAACTTAGATGCAACTATCTTACCAATACTTTTACATTAACAAATGGTGAGATTGTAGGATTGGGGGGGGGGGCAGGAGGGGAGGATGGGAAGGGATGGGAAGGGGAAATAAAGGAGGAGGCTACAATGCTTGATAAGAAATGTACTCATTAACTTGCCCATGTAATTGTAACTCCTCTGTACAATATTTTCACAATAAAGAAAATAAAATAAAACCAAAAAAATGGTGAGATTGTGTAGATTTTAATAGGGAGGAAATATGAATTCAGGTCATAAAAGAATCATTGTTAAACAGCACTACATGTTTTTTAATGTACATATAATGTACTATGTGATTTCTTTTGTTTTTGTATAACCCCCATGGTATAACCCCTGTTTTTACTGTATTTGATTCTGGCACCCTGTATCTTGTTTGCACATTTTTCTAATTTGGGTAGGGGAAGGGAAATAACAAAATGCTGAAACAGGCTGATACATTGTAATAATGAGATATACAAGACACTATGTTGAAAATGAACTCTACATCTTGGTTAGGGGTAGGGGGTGGAGTTGTGAAGGAGGGGAGAGAAGAGATGGCTGGAGAAACAAAGGAGGGAGCAACAATGCTCAAGAGGAAATGTACTCATTACCTTGCTCATGTAACTGTAACCCCTCTATACAGTATCTTTACAATTAAAAAAAAAAAAGCACTGCAAAAAGTACAGCCCCTAAAGTCCCAGTGTTTAAATACAAACATTATTTAAGCCAACATTCATCTAAAGAATACTATTTTCATGTTACATTCTTATTTCTTTAAATCTAAATATATGTTTTGCTTTGAAATTTGTAAAATGCAAAATGAAAGGTACAAATGATAGGTTTTATGTAACCATAAGGTCCTTTAAAAATTGTGTGGTTTTATATTAAGCTGGGCAACAGTGGCTCATACCTATAATCCTAGCTGCTCAGAAGGCTGAGATCTGAGGATCACAGTTAAAAACCAGCTCAGAAAGGAAGTCTGTAATACTCTTATCTCCAATTGACTAGCCCAAAGTGGAGCCAGAAGTGGTGCTATAGCTCAGATGGTAGAGTACTACCTGGAGCAAAACAGCTCAGGGATGGTGACAGGCCCTAACTTCAAGACCCAGGACCCACACTAGAGCTTGACTTACCTCACTTAACATGAGAGGCTCAGAGAGACAAATGATGCATATTCTTTCTGATATGGGAAACTTAGATCTAAAATATACTACAATATAATAAATTATACAGGATTCTAGATACACCAAGACCAAAAGAGGATACTGTTAGGAGAGAAACACACAAAGGCAATTCCTATGTGCCTCTCTCTATATAGATATAGATATAGATATACATACATACATATACACACAAACATACACAGAGAGAGAACGAGAAACAAACTCAGAGACCTCTCTTTAAAAAAATTTTTTTTAGTTCTTTGATGATTCTGTTTTCTTTCTGTATTGTGTATTCAAATGTGTATCTTTAGGAGGGTGGGGGAGAGGGTACAGAACTCGAGAAAAAATGGGTGAAAAAGTGCAGCAGTGGAGCTCACCAGCCTATGATGAAAATGAACTATACAACTTAAGGGTTAGAGACAGGAGGGAGAGACTGAGACAGAAGACACTGTACAAAAGGAAATTTACTCATTACCTCACTCATGTAATTGTAATCCCTTTATTACCTTTATAATAACAATAAAGTAAATTAATTTTAAAGGGAATTTTGTATTTTTTGTTGCTGTTATTTAAAAATAGTAACAAATGCTTGCTTCCACAGCACAGAGACTAAAATTGGTATGCTATGATAAGGACTAGGTTTTATGTTTTCTGTTATATGTGAAATCTAGACTGAAAAGATACATCGATATCTACATATCTTTGTATCTTTATCTGTTTTGAGTGTTTTGTCTTTTTGTGCTTGTACTAGGGCTTGAACTCAGGACCTTGAACTCTTGTTTGTTTTTTAATCATAGTTAGTGTTCTACCATTTGAACCACACTTCTACTCTGGCTTGGTGTTGGTTAACTGGAGATTAGAGTCTTGCAAATTTGTCTGCCTAAGCTGGCTGTGAACCCCAGATATTCATATCTCAGCTCCCTGTGTAGCTAGAATTATAGGCATGAGCCACCTCTTCCCCCTGCACTCAAGCTAGTAGCATCAATTTAAGCTTTGTATCTTAAGTCATAGGATTAGAGCCAACAAAAAAATTAAATTAGTTTGATTTGCCTCTAAAGAGATATTTCATACCTTCAAACCAAATTATTAAATTCAAGTCAAAACTTCTAAGTTCTTTACTACTACCATAAATTATGCAACTTCCCTACATTCACCTTTCACAGTTGAGAAGAGCAAACTCAGCAGGATATTCCTGCCAGCAACTTGAGAAGACTATCCGGTCTAAATAACCTGTCAGTATTCCCAAAATATTCATAGCCAATTAGACATGCATCTCGAGTAAGGAAGAGGAGGGAGGGAAGAAGTGCCCTTTATTTAAGACTGTGGTCTTAATTGTATTAGGAAACAAACATCTACTAATTATTTCAAACTACAGCAAAGTCATTGTAAGTTTCTCCTCCACCATTTCCTCCTCCTCCTTTTCTCTGTCTCTTTCTGTCTGTCTCTCTCTGTACCCCCCTCTTTGATTTTTGTTGTTTTTGTGTACAGCCTTGTGCATTCTAAGCACACTCTACCATTTAGCTAACACTCCCAGAAAACTTGATATATTTTAAAACTTCCAGCATCAATCATTTATTATATTCTTGCTATTAATTGTTTGACTAAAAAGCTTGCTATTTTCTCAAACTTATACTAAAAATAAAAATAGTATAGCACAAAATATAATTAATTTATGGACTTGTGGAATCCAGTTTAGACTGGCAATGCTTCTTTGATCTTGACCATCTATAGCCCCCTTCCTGGCATTTTGTTTGTTCATTGTCAGCTATTTGTTGCTACCATTGTTGAATGAGAAAAGGCAAAGGCAGGGCTGGGAAGGTGGCTCAGTGGTAGAATGCTTGCCTTGCATGCATGAGGCCCTGGGTTCGATTCCTCAGCACCACATAAGCAAAAACAACAACAACAAAAAAAAAACGGAAGTGGTGCTGTGGCTCAAGTGGTAGAGTGCTAACCTTGAGCTGAAGAGCTGAGGGACAGCGTCCAGGCCCAGAGTTCAGGCCCCACGACCGGACCAAAAAAAAAAAAGAAAAGGCAAAGGCAAATCACTTTTATTTCTCTTGGCCTTATTAGACTACAAACTACAAAAAAACTAAAAGAAAGAGAAGGACTTTTCTGTGTTTATGAACATGTAGTAAATAAGCTGGGCAAGATAACTCAAGAGGATGAGTCAGTGGATGGCTTGAGACCAGGAATTATAGGCCAACCTAGGACTATAACAAAATGAGACTCTGTCTCTAACTAAATAAAAATATTTTGTAATTGCCAGTGGCAATTTTGTAATTGCCAATGGGAAGGTTTTAGGAAAGCAAATCATCTCTAGCCTACAGAAACTTTGTTCTACAGCAAGGATCAGCAGATGTGTTTTTTAGGAGCCAGATTGTATTTTTAGGCTTTTTGAGACATGTGGTTTCTGTTGTAGCTACTCAGCTGTCTCACAACTACCTAGCTACTGAAAATTCTGCTGTTGTGGAGGAAAAGTAGATTAACTAGCTATAGATGTGAGTGATCTTGACAATGCATCAATAAAGATTTATTGGCAAAAACAGGTGGCTCATTTGCAAACCATGTGCTGGCATCTAATCAAAATTTCACAAGCAATCATAGATTGGCACACCTCTCTATCCCTCTCTTATTATTGTTAAGGAAAATTTACAAACTCATTGAGAATTGAGAACTGCCAGTTTTAAAATGTCTCATTAGACATATTCTGAACTTTTATGTATTACTTTTATGTAAAATAAAGTGATGGCTGGAATTTTCTTTAACATACTATATGAGGAAAAAAACTGGAATGGGACTAGATAAACTGAGTTTGACAAAATGTTGAGAAACATTGAAGCAACTGACAGATATGTAAGACTTTCCACACTTTGCTCTCTACTGTGTATGTTTGAAAATGTCTGTATTAAAAGTTACTTTAGCCGGGCGCTGGTGGCTCACGCCTGTAATCCTAGCTACTCAGGAGGCTGAGATCTGAGGATCGCGGTTCAAAGCCAGCCCGGGCACGACAGACCGTGAGACTCTTATCTCCAATAAACCACCAGAAAACCGGAAGTGGTGCTGTAGCTCAAGTGGTAGAGCGCTCGCCTTGAGCTGAAGAGCTGAGGGACAACGCCCAGGCCCAGAGTTCAAGCCCCACGACCGACAAAAAAAAAAAAAAGTTACTTTATAGCCAGGTACTAGTGACTCATGCTTGTAATCCTCACTATTCAGGAGGCTGAGAGGTGAAAAGTAGAGGTTCAAAGCCAACCAAAACAGAAAGTCCACAAGACTTCATCTCCAATTAACTAGCAAAAAACCAGGCTTGGAGGGGTGGCTTAAATAACAGAGTGCCAGCCTAGAACAAGCAAACCAAATGGGAATACAAGCCCCTGACTTCAAACCTGGAACCAACAAAACAAAACAAAAATACTACATAACAAATAATGGCCTAGCAAAGGCAGCAGTTTTTCCCCCCTTCTCATGCCTTAAAACAGGAAGGAGAATAAGAAACAGAAGTAAAAGCTCCATCTTCAGCACAACTAGGCAACTTCAAAGCATAGTAGATAAAGAAAGGCTGCCAGACCCAATGAAGGTCAAGTAGGTCCCATGAGATGACAGGTAGGGTTTCAGGTTCCCATTCTGGGTCACAGTTCTCCAAAGGAAGTGTCTGGCCTCAAACTTCTCCAAAGCAACATTTAACAGTTTATCAAGTCTTCTAGGAAAGACTAATTTAGGAAGTAATATATCAAGCTCCAGGTAACTTAGTTCTCATGAGGTCTTCTCTAGGAACAAGTTCAGCCAACAAAGAAACAAAAGCAGAAACTACTAGTAAAGAATTGGCAATGACTTCTGGTTTTTATTCTGCCATCATTGTGTGTGCACTTGACCTGGCTTCCCACAAGACTTTCAGAATCAAGTGATTCCTGGTCAAGAAACAAAAGCAAAATCATCCTGTTCCCTAATGGGGAACAACAACAACAACAGGTAATATCAGGTGCAAGTCTAAGAGTAGATACTGGAGAAGACCCCAAATGGGTATATGAGGAATTGCTTGAGATGGTACACATATTTATGTCGGTCAGGGTCAACCTATCAAGCCAAAATGTTAACACTGCCTAGGCAGCTCAGCATGTTAAATTGGAAATCTGATTTCTCATTTTCATTGATTGCCCCAACTATGTGCTCAGCAATAAATATGTGAAACCTTTTTGAAAAACAAAGGACTAGCAAGCCAGGTGCTGGTGCTTAATGCCTGTAATCCTAACTACTCAGGAGACTGAGACCTCAGGATTGTGATTCAAAGCCAGCCTTGAAAGAAAAGTCAGTAAGACTCTTATCTCCAAATAGCCACCTAACACCAAAAGTAGAGCTGTGGCTAAAGTGGTAGAGTGCTAGCTTTGAGCAAAAAAATCTAAGCACCTGACTTCAAGCCCCAGGACCAGCGCGTGTGTGTGCACACACACACATACACACACATACACACACACACAACAATTAGCAGAGAACACAGAGCCCATTTGACCAATAGAATAAAACTTAAACATGTAGAAGTTAGGTTTATAAAACAGAATATACATTCTTAAAGCTTGACAATGTAATAATATTACAAGCAATAACAGGAAAATGAGAGACAAAATTGTATTGTCACTTTTTAAATATTCAGTTACCAAAGGTTGACATGTAAGCAAATCTAGAGCTAGAGAAATGGCTCACATGGTATAACCCAACCTAGCAAGTGTGAAATCCCAAGTTCAAACCCTAGTACTGCGTAGATTGATTGACTAATTGATTGATAGTATTAGGATAGAGAAGAGTAGGCAGAAGTAAGTAGTTGATGCATAGATGAATAAAAGATAAATTCTAAGAGGAGTAATAAACTACATTGGAAGAGAGGAAGAAAAAAAGCATAACTATAATTAGGTCATTATTGCTCATAGAGATAGGATTTTTATATTCGAAAATAATTTTATGTAGTATAGAGCTTACTTATCATATAAGTTATTTGGCAGGTACTGTCACTCACAAACTAAAAAATTTAGGACAAGACAATATAATATTGGACAAAACAAAAAACAAAACAGGATCTGTATAGGGGAGTCTTTAAAATGTGTAACGATACAGATTGTAAAGGACAAGACGGTAGATTTCTTTATCTTAATCCATGCAGTTGATGCGCTTACACATAGTGAGCACATGTTCTATGTCAGGCACTGCTCTAAATGCTCTATATCGATTACTCAGTCCTCAAAAATTTCCTATATTAAATGTTAGTATTACTCCAAATCAAGGCATAGAGATGCTAATGAACCTCCCTAAGGCAGGCAGGATGGTTTCAGATTCTGTGCCCTTAACCACTACGTTGTTTTTTTTTTTTTTTAACTATTATGATTGTATGTAGTATGTGTAAAAATAGATAACTGACCTTAAAAGTCATGTGGATTCCAGGTAAGGTGGCCCATGGCACCAGTAATATGGAAGGTGAGGTAAGAATAGCAAGTTGGAGGCCAGCCTGGACAAAGTTAACAAGATCTTATGTCAAAGACCAAATATAAAACCAATGGCTGGGGGGGAGGGGGATGGGAAGGGGAAACAAAGGAGGAGGCTACAATGCTTGATAAGAAATGTACTCATTATCTTGCCCATGTAATTGTAACCCCTCTGTACAGTATTTTCACAATAAAAAAATAAAAATAAAAATAAAAAAACAATGGCTAGGGGTGTGCCTCAAATGGTAGAGTGCTTACCTGACATGCATAAGGACCTAAGTTCAGTCTGCAGTACTATCGAATGAATGTCATGTGGAGAAATGAATAAATAAGAATAAATAATCTAATATTATTTATTTATTTATTTGCCAGACCTGGGCTTAAACTCAGGGCCTGGGCCCTGTTCCTCAGCTTCTCTGTACTCAAGGCTAGTGCCCTACCATTTGAGCCACAGCTCTACTTCTGGCTTTTTCTGGGTAGTTTTTATTAGAGATAAGTGTGATGACCCCCCCCCCACTTCCCCACACACACACAAAGAATGTAAAATGTGGATTAGAAACAAAATTACTGATTATTGATTATTAAGAATAAAAGCAGGGCTGGGAAAGTGTCTCGGTGGTAGTGTGCTTGCCTTGCGTGCATGAGGCCCTAGGTTCAATTCCTCATCACCACATAAGCAAAAAAACCCAGCAGTGTGCTGTGGCTCAAGTGGTAGAGTACTAGCATTAAGCTGAAGAGCTGAGGGACAGCACCCAGGCCCAGAGTTCAGGCACCACAACCAACACAGAGAGAGAGAGACAGAGAGACAGAGAGAGAGACTATAAAGGCAAAACATTAAAGGCAGAACCTCCAGGCTTGAAGTAAATTAGGGAGTTAAACACTGGGTTACTGGAATTCAGTAAATTGTATAAACCTATCAGCATCCACCATGAGGGACTCTCCAGGCCAGGGGTGACCCAGAAGGCACAATGTCCTGAATAACCGGAATCAAGCCTGACCTCCGCAGATCCAAGAAATGGGTGAGAGGGAAACCAAGCACAACCGCCAAATTCCTGCTAACTGCGTAATTCTCGCTGCTGTACCTGCAGTTTGCTTGTGCTGGCTTATTGCAAAAAGGCTACCAGCATGTGGTTTGCAACCTTAAATACCCAGCAGGTCTGCATTTCGGGGTTGCACTCTGAAGCCCTACGAGCTGAATGCAGTTGCTGCACAATGACTCCTAGCCTAATTGATGAGTGTTGGGGTGTCTGCCTGGGAAATTGAGTCACAGACTTTTCTGCCTAGGCTAGTTTCAAACCACGATCCTCAAATCTCAGTTTTCTGAGTAACTAGTATTACAGGTGTGAGCCACCAGCTGAAAATTTCTTAAAGTATGAGGGGAAACTAACTATTGTAGATATTTAGATATATCATAATACTAGAATGTTGAAACAATGTGGTTACTAATAGAGGAGCAAACATATTAGAAATTCAGAAGTAGGTCCAATTTAATAGGATTTGGGAAGATTATAAAGATAACATTTCAATTAAAGTGAGGAAAAGATGAATTGTTCACCATATGGAACAGCTGTGTTGGTTTTAGAAGGAAATCAGTTATATTTCTACTTTTTAAACATAACTAAAATTAAATCCTAGTGAATCAGACTTAAACCTAGTTTGGTAACTAACTAAGGACTTTGTCTCTAGTTATTGTAGGTAATATTTCCATGTTTTGTAAGAGTTTGTTTCCCAGTTGGAAGGAGGGAGGGGATTAGTGATGTTCACATAAATAGTGCTGTTGCTGTTAAGGTATGCATCATCATAGTCTGTCCTAAATTATTACCTTTGGAGTGATGCCCTGGAAGATAACAGGCCTTGAGGATAATGCATCAGTTTTTAATCACTCCTTTTCTTTCCTTCCTTCTTTCTCTCTTCTTTCTTTCTTTCTTCTTTCCTTTCTTTCTCTTTTTCTTTCTTTGTTTCTCCTTTGGTACCTTTTTGAGGCTAGAAAAAAAGAAACCAAAAACTAAGCATTTGATGAGTTAGGAATGTCTTCATTTTTTTCCTGAAGCTTAGTTTGATTATGAGAACCTAAATTCTAGATTCACACCCACATTGATGAAGTAGTAAAGGAATGTATATAATCTTCTAACACTGAAGGTGGAGATTAAGAATGCAAGGACGGAGATTGCCTTCCAGTTAAAGGAGGAGACTGAGCAGAAAGACCCAGTGCCTATTCAAATAATGTAAATTCATGCTGCCTCTACTTGGTAGCTGCCTTATACTTGGCAAAAGATTTTTTTTAAAAAGGAAGTACAGATCTAAAAGCTAGCAAGAAGTCCCCTCAAAATTTGATATGATAGCACTTTAAACCATTATTTTTTAAAGTAAGTAAAGATTATTGTTCAGGTATAAGTCTAATCTTTGTTTAGTGTAATATTTGTGCTCATGTGTGTATGTAAATGTGTTTATAATATCAAAGCATCAAAATGTTCACTGTTAGGATGATATGAGCTTTTAAAAGGCTTATTTTCTTTGTACTTAAATTTGTGATTTCTGTACTCAAAAGCTGATGTGGCATACATGTGCATGACATTTGTCCTTTCCTAACAGTTGGTTTGATTCTTTTGTAGGTGCACCAGAGGCTCCCATCCTGGCAGAACCTAGGAGCTGTTTACTGCAGTACTGTTGTGCCCTCTGATGGTAAGTTTTGGGAAATCAATTTTAATTTCCTTGTTAGCTACTGTTTCCCTGACAATAAATTTATAAACCACACTACCTTACTTAAAGTAGTCTTGGAGGTCAGAAGGGAAAGGGAGAGGGTTAAAAATTAGGAATGAAATGTAGGTGAAGATCTAGTGAATTTACAGGAGAACAAGAAGAGAAACCAAGAAAAAGAACAAAGCCCATCACTGTGGCAAGAGGATCTAAGCTTTGATTGTTTTTTACATCAGTAGAGAAAGATGTATTGACAACTTTTCTGTCATTCTTCTTATTCAACATTGTTCATATACCATTTAACTTGTTTGGCTTAGAGGTTGCTATTAAAAACTGCTTCTGGGTAAAAAAAATTTTGACAGTTCTAAATTTAACCTTATACTCACTGATTCATAGACTGAAGCATTGAAAGAGGCATCCTGCAAGGACACCTGAAACTGAACCTGCCCAGAAGGTGTATCAGGAAAATCCTAGAACTCTCTTCATTTAGTAGAGAGTTTTAGTGTTGACAGAATCCCCTGCCTGAAAGTCGCTGTTATCTGACTTTGTAGACAGTGTGCTCATATTTGCTGAGCCCTCTAAACTTGGAGGAATAGGTTATTCATGTGAAGCATGGAAAGGCTAACATAGAAAATAGACCAGGACCAAAACAAACCTTCCGCTTTTCCAGTGTCTTAAAAACATAAAAAGATAATAAAATATTACCGATTAATATATGTTACAAGATAGCAATCCACTTTATTGCAGCCAGAGGACAGAGGTGTGTTGCCCCCAATCAAGGCTCAATACTAGTATATACCCAGATACCAGAACTTTCTACATGACCAAGAACCAAGGGTCTTTCCAAAGTGCCACCTACTTCCCCAAGCCCCTCCAAAGCAGTGGGTGGGTATATTGCTTCCTCCCAAAACTGTTGCTGTCCATTACACAGCCAAATAGGACTGCTGTTCACATCTATACCAATATCCCTCCCAGCTGCCATTACCTTTCTCCAATACTACTAAAGAGTGACATCATGAGCTATTGCCAACAAAGAGAGAATTCCCTTCTTAGTTTTTTCTGAGCTGACACAATTTCACATTTCTAACCTTTATAATATTACCTGAAAATGTTATAAATTCAATGTCAGTGTATATCAGAATGTATTTACTAGCTATATATTTAATATCAACCAAGTGACATTGCAACAGGAATCTCAAGTACCTTTGATGGTTATGATATTCTGTGGCAATTTAATTTGAACTGAAGAATTCATGTTGGAATTAATGTTCATTTATCACTTAATTGCATTTCTTATAGATTAGTATATAACTAATCTATATGAAAGTATTTCAATAACAATGATACTGTTGTACTGAGTGTGTGTTATTCTATGACAATAATGTTAATATCCCTACATTTTCAAGGAATATTTTACTTCTGAGCTGTACCCGAGCCTAGGATACTAACTTTAAATTTTTTTTTAAAGGCCACTCCTAGCTGAGCACCCGTGGCTCATGCCTGTAATCCTAGCTACTCAGGAGGCTAAGATCTGAGGATCATGGTTCAAAACCAGCCCGGGCAGGAAAATCAATGAGACTCTTATCTCCAATAAACCACTAGAAAACTGGAAGTGGCATGGTGGCTCAAGCAGTAGAGTGCTCGTATTGAGCTGAAGAGCACAGGGACAGCGCCCAAGCCCAGAGTTCAAGCCCTACAACTGACCAAAAAAAAAGGCCACTCCAACAATATTTTGCTAAAGTTTTCCCTTCTTAAGAAAACTAATTCATTCATTATGTAAAAAAGTAAGAGGTCTGGGAATGTGGCTTAATGGTACAGTGTTGGCCTTGCATGCATGAAGCCCTGGATTCAATTCCTCAGTACCACATAAAGAGAAACAAGCCGGAAGTGGTGCTGTAGCTCAAGTGGTGGGGTGCTAGCCTTGAGCAAAACAAGCTCAGGGATAGTACCCAGGCCCTGAGTTCAAGCCCCAGAACTGGCAAATAAATAAATAAGAACACAAAATTGTTTCGTTTAGTGCAGCTCAATATCCTTACTTCCTTCAAATTATACTCCTCATTTTGTGCTTTTAAGTAAGGTTGTGAGAAAAGTATGTAAGAAACTGACAAAGTTACTTCAGTAAATAGAGTTTAGTCATCAGGAGCAGACATTTCTACCAGCATTCACTGCTCTTTGTCATTACTACTAGATTACATTCAGTATACATGATGGCTTGACCTTCATGTTTAATTATATAGATTCTAAAATGCCACATTATCTAACTATAATATTTATATACCTAATGTGGATGTATATGCATATATTTTTATATACTGCCTCTCAATGTGTTTAATTTAAACTGTTTAATAACATAACATAACCACGCTGCCAAAGCAATCTAACAAGTTCTTTGTTTTTCCTATGTCACAAATCTGTTGAGGATCTAGACTCTTTATCTAGAAAAGTTTCTATATATGCATAAGAAATTCTACATATAAACTCATACTGAAACTTATAACCACAAGCAAATAATTTCTCAAATGCTGACATGCACAGTAATAGTTACCGCCTCCAAGAGAAAAATGACTTCAACCTGTAGATATGGTATTTTTTTTCTGTAAGTAGTAGTAGCATCAAGGACTCCATAACCTAAAGCACAAGGACTTTATATTCTCATTTTGATTTCTCTATAGACCATATCCTCAGTTGTAAATTTCTAATAGTGAAATTTTTATTGTGTATGATTTATGTTATGGTATAGGCCCTCAGAATTTCCCCTTCTTGTCAATAAAGGTGAAAATAACTCTGCTATCAGTAGGTTGACTTACAGTTTATCATCCTGCCAAAGACACTTTTGAAAGAGATACTATTAAAATTTGTCAGGACAGCTGGCCTTTCCTGCATAAACCAGGACATATCTTCCTCCTTGCTATAGGGAAAATGCAAAAGAAGAGTTGAAAAAGATCAAGGAAAATTACCTTGTATGGCTGCCTTCAGTTTATTTATCTAGAAATGTAATTCTACTCAACTTGTCCTGTTTTAAGAGTTATGGTGGTGTTGTTTTGGTTATTTTACACTTAATAGAAGTTATGATTGCCATATAAAACTGAGGACAAATAGTGTTAATAGTGAAAGTAACTGGAAATTCCTGTTTAATGATATATGGTGTCAGTTTAGTCAACCCACTGGTTTGAAAAAACAGATATATATGCCCCAGTTTTTTCCTTTGTGTTCTCTCCTGCTATTTTTTTTTCTTTTCCAAACTTTATTGAGATATATTTTACATAACATAACATTTGCTCATTGTAGCCAGGCACCAGTGGCTCACACCTGTATCCCTAACTACTTGGAAGGCTGAGACCTGGAAGATCGAGGTTCAAAGCCAACTCAGGCAGAAAAATCCATGAGATTCTTTCTCCATTAACTGACAAAAAGCCAAACTAGGGACTTATCCCCAAGTGGTAGAATACCAACTGTGAACAAACAAGCCAACAGAGCTATCAAAGCTCTGAGTTCCCCAGTACCAATACACACACACATATACACACTCAAAATGTCACCTACTGTTGTGTAACCATCATGACAATACAGCTTAGACCATTTCCTTTGCTCCTGAACCTTCTTTTGTTTCCAGTTCATGCTCTCATCTTCAGTGCCACTTATAAAAAAAGTTGTCTATACCGGGCTTTTACAATATGTACTCTTCTGCTTCTAGCTTCTTCTCCGTCATGCTTGCAGGGTTTACCCATGTTGTAGCATGACTTATATTTACTTCTTTTTATTACTTGGTAATATTCCAGTATATAGAAATTTCATACTTTGTTCATTTACCAAAGGAACAACATTTGGATTATTTCCCATCTGAATCATTAAAAATAATACTACAGCCAGCATTTGTTCAGTTACATGAGAACATATTTTAATTCCTCTTTGATATATTCAGGATTGAAATAGTTAGGTCACACAGTAAGTAGATACTTAACTTTTGTGTGTGTGTGCCAGTACTGGTGCTTAAACTCAGAGCCTCACACTCTTCTCTTGGCTTTTTTGCCCAAGCCTGGTGTGCTGCCACTTGAGCCACAGATCTACTTCCAGCTTTTTGGTGATTAATTGGAGATAATGAGTCTCATGAACTTTCCTGCCCAGGTTGGCTTTGAACTATAACCCTCAGATCTCAGCATTCCAAGTAGCTAGGATTATAGGTGTGGATCACTTGTGCCAAGCCTGATTTTTTTAAAGAAAAAATAAATAAAGAGCTAGATGTTGGTGGCACCTACCTACTCAGGAAGCTGATCCTGGCTATTCAGAAGGCTGAGATCTGAGGATCAAGGTTTGAATTAATTGGAGGGACTTTTACCTCCAGTTAACCAGGAAAAAGCCAGAAGTAGAGGCATGGCTTTAAGTGTCTACCATCAATCAAGAGCAAAAAAGGCCAAGGGAGAAGATTAGGCCCTGAATTCAAGATGTGAAAGATGTATGTTAACAGACTTAATCGGCATCCCATAGCTCACAACCAAATAATACCCCCTTGTTTGTGCAAGGAGCCTAAGGGTTCTCTGAGGCTCCCACATCTTCTTAGACACAGTATTACAAGTGAAAAGATTACAGATACAAGTTTCAATTTTCCTGAGTTAGAGGTAGTCTTCAAGAGCTCTATGTTTTTTCTAAGTGCCTGCAGAGAAAACTGACAGAAATTTTCATTTATGACTATCCTACAGATACTTCCTCTGGCAGTAGAAAATTTATATAGTTATCCATTTCTAATTTCCTAACTCAGAAAGACAGCTTAACTAAAAGGAGTTATGATCCTTCTACCAAACCCATAATCATGACAGTGAAGTCTTAAATTAGACATTACACTTATTCATAAAGCCTCAAATATCCCCAAGTGAATCAAGCTATGAATAAACTACCCTGTACTAACTTCTCTTCCTAAGGAAGCACTGGCCTTGAAGACAAAAGCTCAGGGACAGTACTCAGGCCCTCAGTTCTAGCACCAAAAAAAAAGAATCAGGAAATGTCCATTGCTTTGTAAGCATTTATTTTAACTTATGATAATATGAACAAAATCAATTTTCAGGACAAAAAAAAGTTTTATATATATATATTTTTTTTTTAAGATTTACTTGTATTTTTCATGAAATAAGGCTAAGGGAGCAGTCTGTCCATAGCTTGTTCAAATTGTCAGGTCAATTAACCAAAAAATACTAAGATACACCAAATTAATTCGTTTAACTATTTTAAGAAAAACTCAATTTTCAGAGTAGTTTTAGGTCTTAAAACAGAGAAAGGTACAGAAACACTTCATTTACTGGTGCCCATCCCATGCTTCCCTCAACACATCTCCACATCAGAGTGTACATATCACAACTCATGAGCTTCCACTGACACATTATCATCCAGAGTCTATCATTTATATTAGGGTTCAGTTTTAGTGTTTTACATGATGTGGGTTTAGATAAATGTGAAATGACACATATTCACCATTATAATATAATGACATTCAGAGTAGTTTTTTTTTTTTTTTTTTTTTGGTTTTTGGTTTTTTTTATGTCAGTCATGGGGCTTGAACTCTGGGCCTGAGTGCTGTCCCTCAGTTCTTCAGCTCAAGGTAAGCACTCTACCATTTGAGCCACAGCACCACTTCCAGTTTTCTGGTGGTTTATTGGAGATAAGAGTTTCCTGCCCAAGCTGGCTTTGAACCACAATCCTCAGATCTTAGCCTCTGGAGTAGCTAGCATTACAGGCTGGCTTTCAGAGTAGTTTTACTTCCTTAAAATTCCTTGGTGCTCCTCCTGTTTGCCTTTTCCAGCATATCATAGCTGGAATGTACAGACAGACTTCCTTCACTTGATAATACAAACTGAAATTTTTTCCATGCAGCCAGGGTGCAGTGCACATGCCTGTACTCCCAGGTACATGGGAGGCTGAACTGGGAAGATCACTCGAACCCATGAATTCAAGACTAGCCTGAGTGATATAACAAAACCCTGTCTCCCCATCTCAAAAAAAAAAAAAAGAACAAAAAATGTCTTCATGTCTTTTCGTGGCTATACAGCTTATTTCTTTTAGTGCCAAATAAGTAGTTGAGTGTTGGGAGGTGCCACAGTTTATTTATCCCTTCATCTACTAGAAGACATCTTTGTTGCTTCCAAGTTTGGGGCCATTATGAGTAAAGCTACTGTAAACATCCTTGTGTGGGTCTTTGTGTGGCTATAAATCTTCAACTCCTTTGGGTAAATACCAAAGAGCATGATTAAAAGAGAGTATATTTAGTACTAAACCATCTATGGCTATACTGTTTGCATTCTGGCTAGCAGTAAATGAAACCTCCTTGTACTCTGTAGCCTGGCCAGCATTTCTTAGACCCATTCATCAGTGGAATACCTCATTTTTTGTCCCCTTAACATAAAGGAGTGACTGAAAATTTTCTCATACATATGCTGTATCAATTCTATAAAAAGCAAGAGAAACCTCTATACCAGGTTTGTTTATTATTCCCACTGAATCTTCTCAACGCTCTTGAAAGATACTAGCATACCTACATTATAGATGAAGAAGCTGAGGTCAGTTGAATTCAACAGTGGGAAGTCCAGGCATCTCCTTCTGATACACTCTTGCTGAGTCTAAGAGTCTAATACCCATAATTTTTCTGATATCTATTCTCTCTACTCCAGAATTGTTTTCAACTTTTGGCTACCACAAAATTAAAATAGACAAAGAATGAAATATAATTAAAATTCTTTTTACAGTAGCATCATCAGAGACATTATTTTGGTCTAGTAGAATGTTCAAGTGGTAGATTACCTGAGCTCAAGACCCTGAATTCAAGCCTCAATACTGGACCCTTCCAAAAAAAAATCCAAAAACATTATTTTAAAAATTAGCCAGGTGCTGGTGGCTCACACTTATAATCCTAGCTACTCAGGAGGCTGAGATCTGAGGATCACAGTTCAAAGCCAGCCCAGGCAGGAAGGCCATGAGACTCTTACCTCTAATAAACCACCAGAAAATCAGAAGTGATGCTGTGGCTCAAGTGGTAGAGTGCTAGCCTTGAGCTAAAGAGCTGTGGGACAACGTTCAAGCCCAGAGTTCAAGCCCCACGACTGATTTTTTTAAAAAATTAAGTCTTACTATATTAAGACAAAATCTCATTTTTACAAAACCAAACTAGAATATTTAATTCTCAGTACAATACAGGTAGAAGAATAGAATGGAGAAGATAGCTTTGTTATTCAAAAGACTTTTAGCCTCTGACTTTTGTTAAGACTTCACTTATTAGCATTAGCAAAAGATACATAGATAGCAGGACTATTTAAGAGTCACACTGTATATTAAGAGCTGATTTTTAAACTATCATTTAAGCCTCACAATCACTTTTTGAAAATGTCTTTTATAATTCTACAAAGATTCAATTGTGTAAATACTAATTCACTTATTACCTGACTTATGTAAGTAACCCCTCTGTTTATCATCTTTAAAATAACAATTAAAAAGTTAAAAAATACTAACTCACAAGGTACACAATGAAATATATAGTTGATTTGATTCAAATCAATATATATTACTAGTTTGAGAGACTAAAACAACTGGACTTATTAAAATACTGAAGTTGGGTTTTCACATATAGAGGTATACTTTTTACATAATTATTTACATGTGTTGCTGTGGGGTTTTTTGTTTTGTTTTGTTTTGTTTTGTCAATCATGGGGCTTGAACTCTGGGCGTGGGCACTGACCTTGTGCTCTTCAGCTCAAGATGAGTGCTCTACCACTTGAGCCATAGCGCCACTTCCAATTTTCTAGTTGTTTATTGGAGATAAGAATCTCATGGACTTGGGCTGGGAAGGTGGCTCAATGGTAGAGCGCTTACCTTGCATGCTTGAGGCTGTGGGTTAAATTCCTCAGCACCACATAAGCAAAAAGAAAAAAGCCGGAAGTGGCGCTGTGGCTCAAATGGTAGAGCGCTAGCCTTGAGCTGAGGGACAGCGCCCAGGCCCAGAGTTCAGGCCCACAACTGGACCCCCCCCCCCAAAAAAAAAAAAAAAAAAAAAAGAATCTCATGGACTTTCCTGCCCAGGTTGGCTTTGAATCATGATCCTCAGATCTCAGCCTCCTGAGTAGCTAGGATAACAGGCATGAGCCATGGGTGCCTGGCCTGTTGCTGTGTTTTGACTGTAGTTTGTCCCCACCAAAAGTCATATGGAGGTTTAATAATTCAGTGCAACACTGTTAGGCCTGTAGAAGCTGATTAGGTGATTGAGTCACCATCCTCATGAATGGATTCATTAATATTTTACTCAAGAGACTGGGGTCCAAGTCTAAAGGACCTAGGTTATGTGTCTCAAGATGGGAGTTGGTCCTATAGGAGTATGGTGGGTCTTGAAGACCTGGATTACCACAAAGTGGGTTACTCTTTTGTTTTGGCTTCTTCCATACATACCCACTTGCTGTATTTATGCTTGCCCCACCATGTGATGCCATTACCATGTTGTAATGCTGCTGCTCATCTTGAACTTTCTGTTCCCATAATTATGAACTCTTTCTTCTATTACTTACCTAACCTTAGTCACCTTGTTACAACACAAAATGGACTAAGACATACTTGTCTCTCAAGATTATCAGTCTTCAGGGCTGGGAAAGTGGCTCAGTGGTAGAGTGCTTGACTTGCATGCCTGAGGCCCTGGGTTCGATTCCTCAGCACCACATAAGCAAAAAGAAAAAAGCTGGAAGTGGCGCTGTGGCCCAGTGGTAGAGCGCTAGCCTTGAGCTGAAGAGCTGAGGAACAGTGCCCAGGCCCAGAGTTCAGGCCCCACAACCGGACGCCCCCCCCAAAAAAAAAAAGATTATCAGTCTTTAAAGGAAATTATGTGATAGATCTAGTGTTTTTAATGAAAACTTTAAAGAAAAATTAACTATTTTACATATCTCAGTAATTTTTCTCTGTTTTTTCAGTATAGGGCCTCGAACTCAGAGCCTCTCACTCTCACTTAGCTTTTTTGCTCTAGGATGGCATTCTTCCACTTGAACCACAGCTCTGCTTCCAGTTTTTACTGGTTAATTGGAGATGAGTCTCACAGTGTTTTCTGCCCAAGCTGGCATCAAACTATGATCCTTATATTTCAGCTTCTTTGAGTATCTAGGGTTATAGGAATGAGCCACTGGTGCCTGGCTTCTCTGGTTATTTTGAAAAAGTTTACATACATTATGTATAGATATTTCGATGCTTTTTGTGGAACTGGAGTTTAAATTCAGTCTTAAATTTGTTATGCAGGTGCTCTGCCACTCAAGCCATCACCCAGCCTAAGGATCTTTTTGTAGAGTGTTTAAGGACGCTTTTTTGCCTTCATCTCAATAGTTACTTACTTCTTTTCTTAAAATGTTTATTTTTTAGTGGGCACCAATGACTCCTGCCTATACTCCTAGCTACTAAGAGGACTGAGAGCTGAGGATAGTGGTTTGAAGCCAGCCCAAACAGGAAAAGTCTACAAGACTCTTACTGCAATTAACCACAAAAAGCTGGAAGTAGAGCTGTGACCCACACAGTATAGCACTAGCCCTGAGCAAAAAGAGTTCATAGTTGGCGCCCTGACCCTGAGTTCAAGCCCCAGTAACAACACAAAGAAAAAAATTAATTTTTTATTTTGTCTAACATATCATAATTTAACAAAAGTCATGGTATTTTGAAATTATGCTTGTAAATATAGAAGTAACTATTAAAATATGTTATTTTAATGTTTCTAGATATGAAGGTACTAAAAATGTGTAAGGTAATTACTGAGAAGAATAAATCTTATCCAAGGACATAAACAATAGGAATAAATGTGGAGTTACATAAAGACGACATTGTAAAAATTACTCATTTCCCCACAATAAATGTGTTGCTAATCAAAAACACAACAAGAATTGATTAACTTATTTAGAATTTATATGAAAGAGTATAACTATATGAATATCAAGGGTAAAAATGGAATAAAAAAACAAGGGAGTATTCTTTATTTAAGACATGCCTTTTAAGTTGTAATAGTCAAAGGAATGTAGTATTAAAGCAGGAAAGTTTATTAGTTCAGAAAGCTTTTGTATGTAGAAATTTGACAGAATTTGAGAGAACTATTTGTACATTGGCTGAGAAACAATATTTGATAAGTGGTGCTGTAATATCACACAAATGCTGAAGTTGTTGGAGTGAACAATAAATTTATTCAATTTGGATAAATCTCAACACAGTGATTAGCATGAAAGACAAGTTATGAAAGATTATGTACAGTGAAACCATTCATATCAAGGTAAAAATATGCAAAGCTTATCTGTATGTAGTATTACTGTATAGCAAATTAGCACATAGATATTTAAAATAACAATAATTCTTTATTATCTCTCATGATTCTGTGGTTTAGGAATTTACAAACAGTTTAATTGAGCAGTTTGGAGTTCTGTGAAGTTGTCCTGTGTCAGAAAGGGCTTAGAGCCATCTGAAAGCTGGAGGATCCATTTCTAAGGTGGCTTATGATTGTCACCACAAGTTAGTGCTGACTCCTGATGGGAGGCACCACTTTATATCTGTCTCTCCATAGGACTACAAAATTGTCCTCAAGATAACTCTGGCTTCCCCCAGAGCAGGAAATCCAAGAGAACAATGCAGAAGCTACAAAGCTATTTCCCTTATAGCCTCAGAAGTTATACACCATCATTCCTCCAATATTCTATGGTTGTACAGACTAGCTCTGATTTGATGTGGGATGGGATGACACATGTTCACAAACACCTATATACCAGAGAGCATTATATAGAGAGCCATTTTGGAGGCTGGCTGTCATAATAGATGTATTGTGCACTGAGATACATATAAATGAATTCATGGATGTCTGTGAGTAAGCATCATAGATGTGAATCACATCTATGATGTAGGTAACAGAAGTTACCTACTTCTGGGTAATGGTTTCCTTTGGAAAAAAGATCACCCTGCTGTACTGTAGCTAACTGAGCCAGTACAATGCTAGAATGAAGTAAGGATTTTAATTATAATTATAGTGTAGTGATAGATGAAAGACTAAGATGATAGTAGTAAAAAGAATTGGATCAGAAATGTTTTAAAAATATGATGAAAAATATGATGATTGATTGGGGAGGAGGAACATCAGGTTCTGCATCTAAGAATAGTCAAAGATATGAAATTTCCTAGTTTGGCAGACATTAAATAATATTAGTGTGGTTGGTGGAGATTGTAGATGGTTAGAAGATGGATTTAGTTTTAGGCTTTTTGAGTTTGAATTGTGCCTGTGGGTAGCCCAGTTGTCTAACAGATAGATGAATGCAGCACTGCTGTTTTGGCTATCATCAGCATTTACATGGTGACTGCCTAGAAAGTAGATGGATTGAGAAATTCAGAGGCCTAAAATATAGCACTTAGAAACTGGAAAGACATGAATAGAGGAAGAATAGCCTATAAAGGAGAAATTACAAGATTTTTGCACAGAAAGGTTAAAAAAGAGAGAGAGAAAGAAAAAGAAAGAGAGAGAAAGGAAGAAAGAAGAAAGGAAAGAAAGAAAAAAAGAAAGAAAGAAAGAAGGAAAGAAAGAGTTAAAAGATATTCACTGAGCCTGGCACCCGTGGCTCACACGTGTAATCCTAGCTACTCAAGAGGCTGAGATCTGAGGATCACGGTTTGAAGCCAGTCCAGGCAGGAAACAGTGAGATTATCTCCAATAAAATACTCAAAAAAGCTAGAAGTGGTACTGTGGCTCAAGTGGCAGAGCACTCGCCTTGAGCAAAAGAAGCTCAGGGACAGCACCCAGGCCCAGAATTCAAGACCCAGGTCCAGCAAATAAATAAATAAATAAATAAATAAATAAATAAATAAATAAATAAATAAATAAAATATATGTACATATACTGTATGTATATATATATCCACTCAACTTAGCACCCTAATATCATATGTAATGTGAAAGAAATAACTTTTATTCAAATGATGTGATTCAAATTACATTCCTGGTTGGACTTTTTTTTTTTTTTTTTTTTTGCTATTAAAAAGAAAAAAAAAAAGAGCTGGGCGTTGGTGGCTCACACCTGTAATCCTAGCTACTCAGGAGGCTAAGACCTGAGGATCACGGTTCAAAGCCAGCCCAGGCAGGAAAGTCTGTGAGTCTCTTATCTCTAATTAACCACCAGAAAACCAGTGGCTCAAGTGGTAGAGCGCTCACCTTGAGCTGAAAAGCTCAGGGACAGCGTTCAAGCCCCATGACTGACAAAAAAAAAAAAAAAAGAGTTGCGGCTAGATGCTGGTGGCTCAAGCCTGTAATTCTAGCTATTTAGGAGGGTGAGATCTGAGAATCATAGGTTTAAAGCCAGCTTGGACAAAGAAAGTCAGTGATACTCTTAGCTCCAATTAACCAGAGCTGTGGCTCAAAGTGGTAGAGCACTAGTCTTGAGCACAAAAGCCCAGGGACAGCACCAGGCCCTGCATTCAAGGCCCACAACTGACCAAAAAAAAGTGTTGTTTGCATTATTTCTCTGGCCTTTCAACTCTTAAATTATATGATTATGTCTCAATTTTGTGATACAGAATATTATGAAAGGGTATGTGTGTATAGAAACAGATCATAAGCCAAATCATCTAAAGTCCCACTCCAGACAGCTTGCCAGATAACATTCTCCATGGGCTTCCTTATTTACCACGTCCTGTTCATAAGTCCTTAGGATGTAGCCTGTTGTTTTCACAATACAATATATTGTACTGGACACTTTCCCTATTATATTGGACACCAAATAAACTATGTCTTTTTTCTTTTGCCAATCCTGGGACTTGAACTCAAGGTCTAGCCACTGTCCCTGAGCTTATTTTGCTCAAGGCTAATACTCTACCACTTAAATCACAGTGCCACTTCCAGCTTTTTCTGTTTATATCATTCTGAGGAATCAAACCCAGGACTTCATGCATGCTAGGCAAGCACTCTACCACTCAGCCACATTCCCAGTCCAAATAATGTATTTTTATACACATTTATACTACTTGAGCCACAGTTCCATTTCCACCTTTTGCTGGTTATTTTGCTGGTTATCCTAAATCTCAGCCTCCTGAATACTCAGCTTCCTGTGTGTGTGTGTGTGTGTGTGTGTGTGTGTGTGTGTGTGTGTGTGTGTGTGTGTGTGTGTGTGTGTGTGTGTGTGTGTGTGTGTGTGTGTGTGTGTGTGTGTGTGTGTGTGTGTTTTACTTTGACCTCTTAGGCTCAAGTGATCTTCCTGCTTCAGCCTTCTGAGTATCAGGAATAATTAATACATACCACCATGCCTGGCCTTTTTTTTGTGGGGGGGGGGGGTGATGCCAGTCTTGGGGCTTGAACTCGGCCTGGGCACTGTCCCTGAGTTCCTTTCACTCAAGGCTAGTGCTCTATCACTTGAGTCACTTCTGGTTTTTTTCAGTAGTTTATTGGAGATAAGCATCTCACCAGGTTGACTGGTTTGGAACCATGGTCCTCAGATCTCAGGCTCTTATGGCATGAACCACCAATGCCCAGCATTGCCTGGCTTTTGTTGTTGTTGTTGTTGTTGTTGTTGTTGTTAGTCGTGGGGTTTGAACTCTGGGGCTGGGCGCTGTCCCTCAGCTCTACAGCTCAAGGCGAGCACTCTACCACTTGAGCCACAGTGCCACTTCCCATTTTCTGAGTGGTTTATTGGAGATAAGAGTCTCTTGGCCTTTCTTGCCCTGGCTGGCTTTGAACTGTGATCCTCAGATCTCAGCCTCCTGAGTAGCTAGGATTATAGGCGTGAGCCACTGGTGCCCTTCCTTTGCCTGGCTTTTAAAACTGTTTTTCCACTCCTGGTTCCTCAAAGGCATTTTTAAAAATGATTCCTTTTTCAGTCTCTAGTGTCTGTGGTTCTTTACTGCAACCCTTACCTCCACAGTTCTATGGCTCCCATTTTTCTACTTAAATCTGTTGTCATGCTCTGGCACTGTGTGTTCACAGCAGATGCCCTGTGAACTTCTAACTTCATTTGGAGCTCACTAGTGATGAGCATTCTTAGATTAATTCTTACTTTTTTGTTTGTATTTTTTATTGTAAAAATACTGTACCAGAGGGGTTATAGGCACATGAGTAAGGTAATGAGTACATTTCCTATCAAGCATTATTACCCCCTCCTTTGTTTTTCCCCTAGCATCCCTTCCCTCTCCACCTTTACAACTCCTCCCCCGCCCAAACTTGTAAAGTTCATTTTCAACATAGTGTCTTTTACATTGTTACAGTGGGTCAACCTGTTTCCTTATTTCAGCATTTTGTTATTTCCCTTCCCCTCCCCAAATTAGAAAAATGTATATATAAGATGCACAATACCCGAATCAAATACAGTAAAACCAGGGGTTATACCATGAGGTAGAACATACAAAAGAAATAAAAAATTCACATAGTACATTATAAGTACATTAAAAACAACAGCAACAAAGACAAAATCTCTCGTGTCCCTATCTTGGGGTTCATTTCTCTTAGCATCATCTTATATGGTCATATGTACATAGCTTTTGATCTTTTCTGCTTGTCCTAGACATATAGTAGTTATTGCAAATAAGGGGAACCACGGGACCTATGTTTCTTTGGGCCTGGCTTACTTCACTTAATATAATTTTTTCCAAGTCTTTCCATATCCTGACAAATTGGGTGGTGTCATTCTTTCTGATGGAGGCATAACATTCCATTGTATATATGTACCACATTTTTTGATACATTCATCTACTGAGGGGCATCTGGGTTGATTCCATATCTTAGCTATGGTGAATAATGCTGTGATAAACATAGTTGTGCTGGTAGCTTTAATATGGCCTTGTTTGTGATCGTTTGGGTAAATGCCCAAAATTGGATTGCTGGGTCATAGGGGAGCTCTATGTGGAGTCTTTTGAGGAAACTCCATACTGCCTTCCAAAGTTGTTGAACAAGTTTACACTCCAACCAACAATGCAGTAGGGTTCCCTTTTGACCACATCCCCTCCAGCATCTGTTGTTATTAGATTTCTTGATGATAGCCATTCTAACTGGGGTGAGGTGGAATCAATCTCAATGTTGTTTTGATTTGCATTTCTTTTATGACTAGAGAAGTTGAGCATTTCTTCATGTATCTATTGGCCATTCTTATTTCCTCTTCAGAGAAGTCTCTTTTTTAGTCTTTAGTCCACCTATTTATTGAGCAGTTGTTTCTTTGAGGATTTGTTTTGGGGGGATTTAATTTTTTGAGTTCTAAGTATATTTTAGATATGAGACCCTTATCTGTTGTAAGGCTAGTGAACTTCTCCCAATCTGTGGGCTTTCTACTGATCTTGCTAGCTATGTCCTTTGCCATGCAGAAACTCTGCAGTTTCATGCAGTCCCATTTGTCCAACCTTTCTTTGTCTTGTTTGTTTCTTGGTCTTTATTAAGAAAATTTCGACCTGTGCCAAGGAGCCCCAGAGTTTCTCCTATTCCTTCTTGTAATGTTTTCAGGGTGTCTGCTTTGACTTTGATGTCTTTGATCTATTTGGAGTTGATTCTGGTGCAGGGTGATATATAAGGTTCTAGCTTTAGTTTTCTAGAGGTGTTTAACCAATTTTTCCAGCACTGTTTACTGAAGAGGCTGTCTTTCTTCCATTCTATTTTCTTAGCTCCCTTATCAAAGATTAGGAGGCTATAGGACTGTGGGTTCATTTCTGGGTCTACAGTTCTATGGAATAGAACTTTGTTCTTTTTTTATTAATTATTTTATTGTAAAAATGTTGTACAGAGGGATTACAGTTATATGAGTAAGGTAATGAGTACATTTCATATTGAGCATTGATACCTCCTCCTTACTATGTCTTTTCTTGTGTCAGTACCAAGCTGTTTTGATTACTGTGGTTTTGTAGTAGAGTTTGAAGATTGGAATTGATATTCCTCCAGCATTGTTCTTTCTGCTAAGGATTGTTTTTGTTATTCGGAGTCTTTTATTGTTCCATATGAATTTTTAGGTTGCTTCTTCTATTTCATTGAAGAATGAGATTAGGATATTGATAGGTATTGCATTGGATTTGTAGATAGCCTTTGGCAGTATTTCCATTTTCACGATGTTAATCCTCCCAATCCAGGAGCATGGGAGGTTTTTCCACTTCACTAGTTCTGCTTTAATTTCCTTTTTCAGGTTTTTAACGTTTCCATCATAGAGGTCTCAAAGAGTCTCACAGACTTTCCTGCCTTTGAACTCTGAGCCTCAGGTATCAGCCTCCTGAGTAGTTAGGATTACAGGCGTGAGCCACGGGTGCCCAGCTCCTTTACTTCTTTAGTTAAGTTAAATTCTAGGTATTCTATTTTTTGTGTGGCTATTACAAAAGGAGTTGCTTTCCTAATTTCAGCTTCATTCTTCTTATTGTTGGCATACAGAAAAGCCTTTTTTTTAGCGTTAATTTTATACCTGCTTCTTTGCCAAAGTTTCGAATCAGCTTGAGTATCTTGGGAGTGGAGTCAATGGAGTTCTTTAAATACAAGATCATGTCATCTGCAAAGAGGGAGAGTTTTACTTCATCTTTCCCTGTTTGGATCCCCTTTATATTTACATCTTGTCTTATTGCTCTAGCGAGGCATTCTAATACTAATTGAAGAGAAGTGGAGAGAGTGGACATCCTTGTCTTGTTCCTGAATTTAGAGGAAATGGCTTTAGCTTTTCGCCATTAAGTATATGCTGGCTGTAGGTTTGTCATACACAGCCTTTATTGTATTGAGGAATGTTTCATGGATTCCTAGTTTTTCCAGAGCTTTCATCATAGAGGGGTGTTGGATCTTGTCAAATGCTTTTTCTGCATCTATTGAGATAATCATGTGGTTCTTATCCTTGCTCTTGTTGATGTAATTAGTTATATTAATTGATTTGTGTATATTGAACCAGCTTTGCATCCCTGAAATGAATCCTGTTTGATCATGGTGTATGATTTTTTTGATGACTTGTTAATTGGCCAAAATTTCGTTTGAAAGTTTTGCATCGATGTTCACCAAAGAAATGGGTCTATAGTTCTCTTTCTTTGATGAGTCCCTGTCTGGTTTTGTGATGAGGGTTATGATGGCTTCATAGAGTTTGGTAGTGAACTTTCACTTTCAGTTTCATTGAAGAGTTGGAGGAGTATTGGTGTGAGTTCTGCTTTGAAGGCCTTGTAGAATTCAGCTGTAAATCCATCCCATCCTGCACTTTTCTTGGGTAGGAGGGCAATTATCGCTCTTTCTATTTTGATTCTTGATATGGGTCTGTTAAGTTGGTTTAAATCATCTTGATTTAGTTTGGACATGTCAATATTTGCTAGAAATTCATCCATTTCTTCCAGCTTCTCAAATTTATTAACATAAAGGCTTGAGAAATATTCCCTTATAATGTTCTGAATCTTGGTTGTTTCTGTGGTGATGTTTGCATTCTCATCTCTTAGTTTATTTGGGTGTGTTCTCTTCTTTTTCTGATAAGATTTGCTAAGGATCTGTTAATTTTGTTAATTTTTTTGAAAAACCAACTCTTTGTTTTGTTGATTATTTTTTTGGACTCTTTTTTTTAATTCATGTAATTCTGATTAATTTTAATTATTTGTTTCTATCTACTAGATTGAGGTTTGGCTTGTTCTTTTTCAAGGAGCTTCAGGTGTCTCATTAAATTGTTGGTTTCAGATCTCTCCAATTTGTTTTGTAAGAACTCAATGCTATAAACTTGCCTCTGAGTACTGCCTTTGCTGTGTCCTAGAGAAATTGGTAATTTGTGTGTTCGTTTTTGTTAAATATCATGAATATTTGGATTTCCTTTCTACTCTCTTCCATGACACACTGGTGGTTCAACAGTGTGTTGTTCAGCCTCCAATTGTTACAGGATTTTCTTTGGTGGCTTTCGGTGTTGAATTCTAATTTTATTCCCTTATGGTCTGATAGAATGCAGGGCATAATTTCAATGTTTCTGAATTTGGATAAATTTGCTTTGTGACCTAAAATGTGGTCTATTTTGAGAATGTTCTGTGTGCTGCTGAGAAGAACATGTATTCTGATGCTGCTTGGTGAAATATTCAGTAGATGTCTGTTAAGTTTAGTTGACCTATGCAGTTGTTTAGATCCAAGGTTTCTCTGTTGAGTTTTTGCCAGGTTGATCTATGCAGTGCGGATAGTGGTATGTTAAAGTTCCCAACAATTAATATCTTTGAATCTATGTGAGATTTTGGGAAAGTAGTGTTTTTTGGATAAATTTGGGTGCTGTGTTGTTTGGTGAATAGATATTTAGAATTGTAATATCCTCCTGAAGAAGAGATCCCTTAATTAGTATGTGGTGCCCTTTTATCTCTTCTCACTAATTTTAATTTGAAGTCTATTTTATCTGATTTTGGGATTGCAACTCCCACATGTTTATGGGAGCTGTTTGCTTGTAGATTTTATTTCAGCCTTTCACTTTCAGAATATGTTTGTTTTTGTGGGCAAGGTGTGTCTCTTGAAAGCAGCAGATAGAAGGATCCTGCTTTTTGATCCAACTAGACAATCTACATTGCTTAATTGGAGAGTTAAGTCCATTAATATTGAGAGTTAGGACTGAGAGATGTTTGGTTCACTTTCTTGGGGCCTGTACCAACTGGGTTCTTCTTATGATTCTTGGATTCTCTGTTTGGGGGTTGTTTCTTGGCCTTTATTGTGCTCTTGTTGGTTTTCTATGTGTAGGACATCTTTAAGTATCTTTTGTAGGGCTGGTTTGGTAGAGATACATTGTTTCAATTTTTCTTTGCTGTGGAAGGTTTTTATTTGTCCTTCTATTATGAAGGAGATTTTAGCTGGGTACAGTATTCTTGGTTGATAGTTGTTTGTCTTAGGATGTGGTATACATCATTCCAGGCTCTTCTTGCTTTCATTGTCTCTGCTGAGAAATCTGAAGTTTTACTGATTGGCTTCCCTTTATAGGTGATTGATCTTTTCTCCCTGACAGTTTTAAGGATCCTTTCCTTGGTCTAAATTGATCTTGTGTGGATTACAATGCAATGGTGGGATGTCCTGTTCTGGTCTGGTCTATTTGGGGTTTTAAAAGCTTCTTGTATCTGGATAGGTCTATCTTTTTGCAAGTTTGGGAAGTTCTCTGCTAGGATCCTGTTAAATTTCCTAGACCTTTAACTTCTGTCTCTAGGCCCTCCTTTATACCCATTAGCCTTAAATTTTCAGGCTTTCTGATGGTGTCTTCTAAATATTGAATGTCATATATCTTAGATTTGTCTTGAATACTTGTCTTTATAATGTCTAGGCTGTCTTCAATACCAGAGATTCGATTTTCTGCATGGTCTAACCTACTGTCAAGGCTTTCTACTTCATTTTTTATTTTCTTTTCTTGTAATTGGTCAGATTTGATGACTTCAAATTATTTGTTGGAGCTTTGTTTTAGATCTTATATGGACTTCTTTACTTCCTTAATATGGTTTTCAGTGTTCATTCTCAAATCCCTTAGATGACTGGTATATTTTCATTGGATTCCCTTACGTTGGACTTCATTCAGCATTCCCTGTGTGGCCTCCATGGATTCCTCCAGCTTTCTGTTTGTGGATTCCATGAATGCCTCTATTAATCTTTATTTATTCTTATCCCTCTTATGCAATTCCTCTATTAATCTTTGATTAGCCTCCTCATGCTTGTGAAATTCCTGTATTAATCTTTGGTTACCCTCACCACACACGCATTTCCCTCTCACTCTCACACAGAGACCTTTGCAGGCTTTCAATCTTTTCATTCAGCATTTTTACCAGTAGTGTTTGTAGAGCATTTTGGAAACTCTCCTTTGGATTATTCATTAATTGCTCTGTTGCCTGATTATCGTGAGTGGGAGTTGAGATACCTGGACTTACCATTTTTCTTGTGTTTCTTTGGCTTGTTATGCCCATTTGGGTATGAAAGCAAAACCAATTCCACACTAGAACACTACTTTAAGGCAAACATCAACCAGAGCCCTGTAGTTGCACAGATTGTTTGATGCAGTCAAAATGAATACCAATACAATCTAGTTCAACAGATACAGTCTAGTTCAACAACAAACAACTACAGATCAATGGACTAAGAAAAGCAAAGAAGGAGTCACAGACCAGAAATTAATGGGTCTAGGGAGAATTGTGAGAAGAAAATAAGATTAGAGGAATGTAGAGAGGGAAAAGGAGAGAGGGAATAAAACCAAGACAAATTCAAAGAGAGGAAACAGAAGGAAAGAAGATGAGCGATAAAAGGAAAAAGAAAAAGAAAAAAATTAAAAATGAAGTACTTAAAAATTATATAAGTATAAAGCTGGGTGCTGGTGGCTCATGCTTGTAATCCTAGCTACTCAGGAGGCTGAGATCTCAGGATCACAGTTCAAAAACAACCTGGGCAGGAAAGTCTGTGAGTCTCCAATAAATCACCAGAAAACCAGAAGTGGCACTGTGGCTCAAGTGGTAGAGCATTCGCCCTGAGCTGAAGAGCTCAGGGACAGCTCCTAGCCCAGAGTGCAAGCCCCACTACTGACAAAAAAAGTCTAAAGAACTAATACTTCAATTAAAGGAGTTAAGTCTTGAGAGTTTGTGAATCAATATCTGAATTAAGGATGCTCACAATGAAGGATAATGTCTAATAATCGAAAACAGGTATATATCTGGGGGTAAACAGAACAGCAATTAAGTAACACAACAACAACAAAAAGGACCAAAAGGGAAAAGAGTAAAAGAGAATTAAACACACACACACACACACACACACACACACACACACACACACACACACACACACACACCTAAAATAAAAATGATGAAAAATGGAAAACAATTTTTTTACAGTTTAAAAATCAATCTATTTATTGATCGCCTTCTTTTACACTATTAATGCTAATTGTTTTTCATGGTGCATGCATTTGGGATTCATCAAAATGAATTCTTAATGAATTTACAAAGACAAAAATTATAGCAGGAGGGGCTGAGAAGGTGGCTCAGTGGTAGAGCGCTTGCCTTGCATGCATGAGGCCCTGGGTTCGATTCCTCAGCAGTACATAAGCAGAAAAAAAAGCAAGAAGTGGTGCTATGGCTCAAGTGGTAGCGTGCTAGCCTTGAGCTGAAGAGCTGAGGGACAGTGCCCAAGCTCAGAGTTCAGGCCCCATGACCGGACCCCCCCCCAAAAAAAAAAAAGAAAAAGAAAAAGAAAAAATTATAGCAAGATAACAGATATAAGAGCCAAATCATCCCACCATTTCTCAAAGGAGGTCTCAGCTCTGAAAGGCCCGGCAATAGAATATGAATCATGTTTGTGTGTCTGTAAGATTGTGAGGTACTGCTATGAACATCAATAGCTGACCAAGTGGACATCATAACCCACCGTATACCAAGCTCCAAGCTTGGTTGCTGACAAATATTGTTTCATTGACTCCTCATAACGGCTCTCAGGTCAGTGATTCCATTCCCATTTCATTTCATATGAAACTGAGGCCCAACACAGTTCACATATTAAGTGTTAAGAGCTCAAACACAGGTCAGTTCTATCACCCTCTCCACACGGATCTAATATCACACTATCCAGCAGACTCCATTACTCCTTCCCCTTTGTCCCTCAGAATGGACCTTGAGCCTTCCTGCCAGATAGAGCAACTCACAGCACACACATCATATTTTGGGTTAGTCTGTCCTCTGTGTCAACTCAATTTGTTGAAAACTATCACTGTGTCCTCTTGCCTTTCTTGGCAAAACCACTTGTCCACTCTTCTTCCTCCATAGTAACAATTTTGTTAGGCATATGGTTCCAATCAAAGACTACAGTTCCCAGAATTCCTTGCAGCTTGGTGCAGCCATGTGACTAACAGGATGTAAGCTGACTTGAAGAAAGCCAAATAAGGGGTTTTTTTAATTTTTTTTTTAATTTTTTTTATTGTGAGAATACTGTACAGAGGAGTTACAATTACATGGGCAACATAGTGAGTACATTTCTTATCAAGCATTGTTGCCTCCTCCTTTGTTTCTCCATACCATCCCTTCCCCTCTCCACCTCTCCACCCCTCCACCCCGCCAAAGTTGTAAAGTTAGTTTTTCCGACATAACGTCTTGTACATCTCATTGTTGTAATGGGTCCACCTGTAACCCTATTTAAACAGTTTTGTTTTTTTCCTTGATGTTGATATAATTTGACTGGTTTCTTAAATCAGTTTGTTTGAGCAGGCAGAATGAAGCTCTGCCTTACCAGGAACTTTATGACCCTTCTCCCAGGCTAGTTCAGTAGGGGGCTATCTGCTTTGAGTATCACAAAAGAGGGAGATTGTTTCCTCTAGCTTGGAGATGCTGTGATGGGGCTAGGTTGTGGGTAGAGTTGAGGCCTTTCTTTCATCGATCAGTAGCTTTTCCCTGAGGGACTAGCTCCTGAGACAGCCCAGCCTCGAGCCATTCTCAGGATTTATGTTTACTGAGTGTCTTTTTTTTTTCTTTTACCCCTCCTGCTGCTGAGTCTGCTGCCTAGACTGCAGTGGGAAGGGGCAGCTTCTGGCTTTGTTTACCCAGTGAAGAAAGTCACTCCTCTTTGGGCAGGAGCTCTCTCTGCCTGGGAAGGGCAACTTTCCCCAGAGTGGAGCTGAGCCCTGCAGGAGCTGAATGGCTGAATGACTCCTATTGTCTTCTTCCAAGGTCTGAGTAATGTGCTAGCTGATCTGACCCAGTCTTTGTCAGTATCAAAGATGGAGTTCTCCTCCAGTGGTGGGGGAGGGGCTACCTTCCCTCTGCTACTCTGTGAGAAGGAGTGAGGAAGTCTTGCCCGGTACTCAAGCCTTCCCTTGGTTTCCGAGCCATCCACGGTCTCTTGACTGTGGTCAGTTCTTGCTGGTAGTGAGTAGAATCCTCTCGCACATTGCCTCTAGCACCTTTGTCCTGTGCTCTCTTTGTTGATATTTCCACTGCTGCCACAGACCCCGGAGTGCTCAAATCTGTCTGCCTGCATTTTTCCTCTCTGGCTAAACTCTGTGTACTATGATGACACACTTGGTGTGACTCTCTAACCTTGGACTTTTCACTGGAACACTAAAACTGGTGTCTACATGAGAGTTTGTTTAGCCCCAGCCTCTCCTCTGCCATCTTCCCCCAGACTCTCTTAATTCTTATTTTATTGATATGGAACTAAAAGCAGAAGATTTAAAACTCCAATCAAAGAACTACTTGATACCATTACCATTTATACTTTAAGAGAATATTTATTTCTGGAAAAGAGTGGCTGAGAAGGGTCATTGTAAATGCCATGTGACTGTTGTCCTCCACATCTTCTTGTTTTATGTATTGCTAAACTTGAGGAACTTTGGTATTCTTCGTTGATTGAAAACCAACATTTACATTACAATCTAGTGTGTGGGAAAACCTGTGTGTTTATTTCAAAAGTAGTACTATCATATTTGTCAGCTCCTAAATGTATTATTCCATGCAGAGTTGCTCAAAACTTTCCTATTTAATTCCTTTGAAAGGCTTCATGTCTTTTAAAGGAAAACGTTCAACTAAGTACAAAGACCTAAATTTCTCTGTTGACTTTGTCTCAGTTATTATAAAACAGTAACCTGTAGGCATTTATGATGTTTTAATGAGATCATTAGTAAAATATTATTATGTATTTAATTCTCACTATTTCCTATCTCATTTAAATTCAAGTTTACTTGAGATCTATGGTTAGTCTTTTTCATGTAAGAATATAATTGGGGTAAAAATGCCAGGTGAATAAATTAATCACCTAATTTTATGGTCTCATCAACATTCCTGTCCATAGAAGAAATAGAAACCTTCACATAGAGAAGCTCTGAATTGCTAATGATTCTTTCAGAAAAGTAGTAAATTTTTAATTATTTTCAGATGTTACAAATTTTAGATAATATATTCTATGTTAAATTCATTTTATGATTTTTGACCTGTTTTTCCTCAAAAGCACCATTAGCTCAGACCTATAATACTAGCTACTCTGGAGGCTAACATCTGGAGGATGTTTGAGGTCATTCTAAACAGTAAAGTTCATGAGGCACTGTCTCCACAATAACTAGTGAAAAGCAAGGTTGGAAATGTGGTTCAAGTGGTGGAGCACCAGCTGAGCAAGCAGGTCAAGCAAGTATGAGAACCTGAGTTTAAACCCAAGTTTGAGAGAGAGAGAGAGAGAACAAGTAAGCAAGCATAGTCTAGCTGGTGGCTCATTCCTGTAATTACAGCTATTTGGGAGGCTGAGAACAGGAGGATGGTAATTCAAGGTCTCCTGTCTAGAAAAGTTTTCAAGACTCCCTTCTCAACTGACTCATAGCTGGACACAGTGGTATGGACCTGGATAGACAAGATAAGGAAGATTGCAATTCCAGGTCAGCCCATGCTGAAAAGTCTTCAAAATTCCATTTCCACAGAGTAAAGTTGGGTGAAGTAGCACACACTTAATATCCCAGCAACCACTGGAAGGCAGGAAGTGAGACTCTATCCTAAAAGTAACTTGTGAAAAACTGACTGAAGGCATGGCTCTGGGGTAGAGCAAGCACAAGGCTCTGTACTACTAAATAAAAAGAGGGGGGGAGGAAGGGAGAGGGAGGGAGGAAAGGCAGGGGAGGGGAGGAAAGAGGCCACAAGCATAGACTATGTACCTTTGCAAAGAACAAGGCAATGGAAGTTTCGACTTAGATTTCTTTTAATTTTTATGTAGAAATTTAAGTCATGTGTCCATGAAGCAGGCTCTGGAAATTTTTGTTCTGCTATAAACAACATAGAGCACAGACAAAACATCTGACATTGGACAATAGCAGCACAATCCTGTGGTGCCAGAGAAAAGGGAGCAACCCCTCTGTTGCCTGAGCCTATAGCCTGAGGCAGCTACCAAAGCTCAAGGAAAAGAAAGCACTGTAGAAGAATTGAAATGAAGGAATAGGGATCAAAGTTTGTGAACAAGGTAGATAACATTTGTGGGATAATGGTCCAAAGAGGAGGGTGCTATGAAGAGAATTTCAGAAATCTTCATAGGAATTCCATGAGGTTTTAGGTAGTTCTAAAACTCAAAACCAGGCTAGAAAAACATGCTAAGAAACTAATTCCTCAGAACTATAAAGTGAATAAATCTAGGTGTTCACACAGGGACAGTCATCATTTCCCTTCTTTCAGCTAGTAAAGAGACATCACTGAAGACCTGGACATTCAGTACAGATGCCCAGAAGAACTAACTGTACCTCAGAAGTGGAGCCAACCTTGTCCTGGAACAAAGGATTTTCTACCTCTCTCTTGAAAGAATTTTAAACACTTGAAAGGATCAAATAACTTAGAAAGTACTTTATACAACAAAATACAGCACTCAGCAATGCAAATTGAAATGTATAACAATCAAAAGCAACCCTGCCTAGAAATGACAGAGGGGATGAAATTAACCCCCAAAAATATTTAAATAGCTCTTATTACAGGGACCTTTATTGTCTGCCAGGAAAACATACATGATGTGAAGAGAATAGAAGGTATAAAAAAGAAACAAGTGTAACTTACAGAGCTGAACTTTTTTATTGGGGGGTGAAGGTGCAGTACTAGTGCCATACAAGGGCCTCACACTTGCTAATAGGCACTCTACTTCTTGAACTACACCCGTAGCCCTTTTTCATTTAGTTATTTTCAGTCAGGCTCTTTCACATTTTCCCCCCAGAACTGGCTTGAGACCCCATACTCCCACCTATGGCTCCCACTCCCACACATAGCTAGGATAACAGACACATTGTGCCATGTCTCCATTATTGATTAAGAGAGGATCTCCATTATTTTTGCCTTATCTAGCATCAAACTGCAGTCCTCCAATATCCAATTCCTGATTACTTGAGATTACAGGTGTCATCCACCATACCAGGCCTTTTTTATTTTTTGGTGGTACTGGAGTTTGAACTCAGAATTGATTCTTTAAAAAAAATATTATAAAGTTGATGTTCAGAGGGGTTACAGTTACATAAGTCAGATAATGAATACATTTCTTTTCAGACAGTGTCACCCTTGATCTTACTCTCTCCCAGTTTTTCCCTCTCATCCCACCCACAAGTTGAATGGTTCATTTTCAGCATAGTGTCCAGTGAGTACCACTGCTATATTTGTTCACCTGTCGTCCCTCCATATCTATGCCTCCCCTTACACTCCCAAATATAAATGAACATACAGAAACAAAAGGAAAGAAAACAAAAATAGCAAAAAAAACAAAACTTGTTTTCATTTCCTGGAGTTCATTTCAATAAATATTCTGTATGATTAGATACACATAAGCATTGTGACTTTCTGTTCCTCTCCTAAGAGTATCTTCCTTTGGTCTTCGTGTCTGTGAATGCCTAGAGATCTGTATTTATTATGTCCTTGTATTTTAGATCTAGATTCTGTACATGAGAGAAAACATGGGCAATTTGTCTGAACTTGGCTTACCTCACTTAACATGATTTGTTCAGAACTAATTCTTAAGAGAAAGTATTATTTTTTTTTCTTTTATTTTTTTGGGTCCAGTTGTGGGGCCTGAACTCTGGGCCTGGGCGCTGTCCCTCAGCTCTTCAGCTCAAGGCCACAGCACCACTTCTGGCTTTTTTCTTTTTGCTTATGTGGTGCTAAGGAATCGAACCCAGGGCCTCATGCATGCAAAGGCAAGCACTCTACCACTGAGCCACCTTCCCAGCCCCTATCACTTATTTCTCAGTGTGTTTATTTCATTCACAACAGCACTGTGAATTCAGGATTAGACTCACTTTCTATATTTAAAAAAAAAAAAAAGGCTTAGAGAAAATGCATAAATGCACAAAGGTCAGGAGCCAGAATTCAATCCCAAACTTGACTCTTAAAATTTGTTTTCGTCTTTCCTCCTTAGTTGCTTATATGAAAATATCTGGTTTAAAATGTCGTTTAAAAATTATTATGAGGGCTGGGAAGCTGGCTCAGTGGTAGTGCTTGCCTTGCATGCATGAGGCCCTGGGTTTGATTCCTCCATACCACATAAGCAGAAAAAGCCGGAAGAGGCCCTGTGTCTCAAGTGGTAGAGCGCTAGCCTGGAACTGAAGAACTCAGGGACAGCACCCAGCCCAGGGTTCAGGCAACAACAACAACAAGATTTTAGGGAGAGGATGGGAAGGGGAAACAAAGGAGGAGGTTACACTGCTCGATAAGAAATGTACTCATTTTCTTGCCCATGTAAATTGTAACCCCAATGTACAATATTTTCACAATTTAAAAAAAAGATTTAAAAAAATTACTATGAAAGAGGTTCTTATAACATTGATTTTGCTGACTAAGAAAGGCTCTATGAATCAAACCTACTAAGTAAGGAAATAAGGAATTCAGTGCTGGATTGTATAGAAGATCCCTTCAACTAAGTAGCTTACAAAATTCCCTGCATAGCTTTTTGTACTAAAAATCCAAAAATTGAGCTTTGGTTTTTATCTAGCTAAGTTCCTGAAGATGTTCAAAGAGACATAAAAGGAATTTGTTTGGGTTGTATCTGACATGAATAATAAGTAGTCACAGTAAGATTATTTATCAGGCAGCCTGAATATAATACTTCATGATTAATATGGGTTGATTGCTCTTGAGTACAAGTCTTAGCTATGAATATATTTTAGGAAGCTGTCTCTCCCGGGGTACTCTCTAAAGCTTGATCCCAAAAGCCACATCCTACATCTGTGGCATCTGTCCCAGCAGTTTTTGACTGCATAAAAGAATCTTACCAAATGAAAGTGGATTTGTATTACCAATTCCAGGAAATATTTAACCCACACAAATAATAACAATAGGTCCCCATATAAGAATAATAATACAGGGGCTGGGAAGGTGGCTCAGTGGTAGAGCGCTTGCCTTGCATGCATGAGGCCCTGGGTTCACTTCCTCAGCACCACATAAGCAAAAAGAAAAAAGCTGGAAGTGGCGCTGTGGCTCAAGTGGTAGAGCGCTAGCCTTGAGCTGAAGAGCTGAGGGACAGCGCCCAGGCCCAGAGTTCAGGCCCCATGACCGGACCCAAAAAAAAAAAAAAAAAGAATAGTAATACAAATGTATCTTTAACATACTAAATCCAATGATCATATACTTGTGGGTCTTTTTCATGCAGATGTGACAGTGGTTTATCAAAATGGGTTACCAGTGATATCTGTGCGGCTACCATCTCGGCGTGAACGTTGCCAATTCACTCTCAAACCTATCTCTGACTCTGTTGGTGTATTTTTACGACAACTGCAGGAAGAGGATCGAGGAATTGACAGAGTGGCAATCTATTCTCCAGGTACAGTTAGTCACCCTCATTTTTAATTCTCACTTCTCATTTCCCCCCCAAACCATTTCTAGACATATGAAATGCTCATTGCAAAAAGCTATGATCCTGTTAAGTTACGGCACTTTTTTGGCCTAGCAAGTACAAGAGAGTAGTACAAGAAGAGTGTGATTCTCCATCCCCACCCTCCTATGAGTTTCAGGATATATCTGCTCAGTTTTAGTAAATGTCTGTGCTCAGAGAGTCCCATTCCCCAGCAACTCACAGATCATGCCAGGGCAAGGCCAAGTAGACAATCACATTTTATGTTACTGAGACCTTCTATCATTATCTTAGTGTAGAATAAACTTTTCCAATAGTTGAGCCTTTGTCTCCAGAGATATAAAATACTAGAGTTTCTCTTCTTATGTTTATCTTATGTTTATGATCTTATGATCTTATGTTTATCACATAAATGTGTATCAAAATAGAATATTTCATTTGAAAAACATAAAACACAGCACTAAAACATTCCTATTTGATAGAACATCTGTTTATTTTTAAGTGCCTTAATTTTTTTTTCCCTTTTACTTGGAAATTTTTCAAACTTACATAGATATGAAAGACTGCTGCAGCAAGCACTCACTTATCCTTTATCTGGATTTACCATTAACAGTTAACCACATTGCATATGTTAGTTTTTATTTCTAAGCTTTAAGTACCTTGACCTCTCCAAGTAGTACCATTAGTAAACCAACGTGGTATCCTTTGCTCATCCTAGTATCCGTCCTTGCTGAATTAATCATCGGCGACTATGCTAGAAGGCTTTGTGCATTAGAAGGCACTAGGGTTCCATCATAAATGATTGTAAGAAGTCCATATGGCTCTACAAGTCCCAGCTGATGCCTGTAGATGTATGGGTAATTATTTCACTTGCTCGTGCAGTTTTAGGAAAAGCTTCTGGTTATATCTTCAGGTTTGGCCTAAACACAAAGGTATCAGATGTAAACTTTGTTTAGCACAGAACAGAAGATGAGGAAAACATCAGAACATAAAAAAAGAAGAGTTTTTTTTTTTTTAAAAAGGAAGAGGTAATTTTTTAAATGTGTGTTGACAGTTCACTTTTCCTGCCCATTTATGAGTATAAACTTGTGACCAGTTTCATTTAAAATGTTCACAGATGGCGTTCGTGTTGCTGCCTCCACGGGGATAGATCTCCTCCTCCTCGATGACTTTAAGCTGGTCATTAATGACATAACATATCATGTACGGCCCCCAAAAAGAGGTAAAAAAAAAAAAAAAGTAGTCTTGATAAAGTCACACAGTTTTTGGAGAGCACCAAAAGCTTTATATATAATTAGTCTCTGTTAGACTAGTTAGACTACCTGGATATCTACCTGGATACTGTAGTGCTTATTTATCCAGCAGTGTCTCTGTTGAAACTATGAACGTCCTGCCTAACTGACGTTTCTTCCCTCCATACAGTCTTTTCATCAACATTAAAATAACACAGGAAAATCTTTTTAAAATAAATTATAGGCTTTTCTGTTCTCTTAAACACTGATAGTTTACCTTGGGGGGAGGGGGCAAAAGGATGATGACAGAAATTCAACATCCTGAAAGTCATTTATTGTACAGGTATTATTTGGCTTGCAGTGGTGTTCATAGATCATTATAAGTAGAAAATACTGTGACCAGGATATCCATTAAATACACCTAACCTACTGAATAGCACAGCTTAGTCTAGTCTACTTGAAATGTGCCCAGGATATAGGTACATTATATGGTTAGACAAAATTACCTAAACAAAGCATCCTTTATAATGAAATATTGACTGTTTCATATACACACATAGAGGCATACATTAGCATGAGGAATGCAGAAACACAAAATACAGTCAGAACTTCTAACAGTACTGTGTGCTGCAGAATTTTGGTTGTTTATCCTTAAGATTGCAGGGCTGGCTGGGAGCTGCGGCTCACTGCTGATGCCAGTGGTACAAGAGGATTGTGCTATGAATTCCTAGCCTAGGAACAGATCACACTCAAGATTAGAATTCTTTTTGCTTTCTTACCACTGTAAAATCACAATCTGAAGCTGGGGACCACCTATATAGTAATCCTTAGAAACTTTTGATGCTCTTAGGTAAATAAAAATGAGTTCTCGCCTCAGGTTCAAATTTTAAGAGGTGCCAAAAAATTCAGTAACTAAGATGAATGAATATTTTAATGTACTATTGATTAAAAACAAGATTAAGGCAAAAATACTTGATGAGAAAAATATTTAAAAATTTCAATAGACAGTACTGCTGATTTTTCTTTTCATCGCAGGTCCAGTTTGGCTCTGTCAAGTATTGATGCTCAGTAGCCCTCTAAAAGAGCTTGAATTGTGTCTCAATAAGTTGTTTTTCTCTTTGCCTTTGTTATTTATTGTCATTTACTGCTACTGTGAATTACCCTCCACTACTAATCTCTCCATCTGCCTCCTAGGAGCTCTCTTCAATCCTGCTTTTAGGAATTCATCTAGCAGGGCACTAGGGCTCATACCTATAATACTATCAACTCAGGCAGTTGAGATTTGAGGATTGTGGTTTGAAGCCAGCCCCAGGCAGAAAAGTCTATAAGATTCTTATCTCCAGTCAAGCACCAAAAGCCAGAAGTGAAAGTGTGTTTGAAGTGGCAGAGCATTTGCCTTGAGCAAAAGAGCCAAGCAAGAGTGCAAGGCTCTGAGTTCAAGCCCCAGTTACCGGCATACACACACACACACACACACACACACACACACACACACACACACACACACACACACACACACACACAATCAGTTGTTTGAAATGCTTAAATAAGGATACAGGTTGACCCATTGGAACAATGAGATGCCCAAGAACAGTATGTTGAAAATGAACTTTACAATTTCTGTGGGGGGGGGAAGTGGGGGAGGAGGAAGAAGAGGAGGTGGGGAGATAGGACGGGAAGGGAGGGTAGGAGAAAAACAAAGGAGAAGGTAACATTGCTTGATAGGAAATGTACTCATTACCCTACTCATGTAACTGTAACCCCTGTACAGTATTTTTATAATAAAAAATATATATGGAAAAACAAAAAAAAATAAAATAAATAAATCAGTTGTTTGAAGAACATCTATACTGATTAGCCTAATGCTGGACTAAGTTACCTTTTCCTTCATGAAGTTGAGGGGTTCCTTTACCCCTGCATCCTTAACAAGTTATTTTTTTTCTTGGTGATAGACATTCTATCTTCTTCAACATTTAAAATGTAGTAAGGAAAATCTTTTAGTAAGGAAAATCTTCTTTATATAAAATGCATATTGTTTGCATTGGATTTTCTTCCTGACACTGCTTGAGAAAGACATCGCTAGCATCAAGGCACCACCAGTCTTTTCTGCCAAGTACAGTAAAAGAGCTATTTGGGTTTCTGCATTTACAAGAGATGCACTCTTTGCCCATGAGTAAGCAGGTTCCTCCTGCACTGTAGCTCTTTGCCGCAAAACTAAATGGAGGAAAGGAATAGAAGGCAACACAGAATCTCTGGGCATCAGATAATGAGGAATGACACTAGGGCTTTATATGTACCTGGGGCAGCTGGGACAAATGTACTTTGTCTAATAAAAGGTAAAATAAGTAGTTCATGAAGAATAACTTTCCCGGGGGCGGGGGGGGGGGCAGAGGTCTGGTCGTAGGGCCTGAACTCTGGGCCTGGGCGCTGCCCCTCAGCTCTTCAGCTCAAGGCTAGCGCTCTACCACTTGAGCCACAGCGCCATTTCCAGCTTTGTTTTTCTTTTTACTTATGTGGTGCTGAGGAATCGAACCCAGGGCCTCATGCATGCAAGGCAAGCGCTCTACCACTGAGCCACCTTCTCAGCCCAGCTTTAATTTTTTTGACACACAATGTTCTATTCTTTCCTTAACCACACTGACTTTCATTTCTCTTATGTGTTCTTTTCTCTGTGTGAGGGAACTTTGGAACTAATGAAACTAAAAGTACTCTATTAATGTGTGTCAATTATAGTTTTACACACACACACACGCACACACATATGCACACACACCAGGCACTGAGGATAGAAGGGTCATTCATGTTGGGTTTATTTTAGCCACATTCCATGTTTATGTGGGATTGGCATCCTGTAAGGTACTGTGGCTGGGGTACTGTACTGAGCCTGTGGCTCATTAAGTGTTGGCAGCCCTGTACCTAACTCTTAAGTTGACCCATGAAGACATGTATCCCAAATTGGAAGAAATGGATGTGTTGTAACAGTAAGACTAATTGTAACCTCCATTGCATTCTTTTAGTAGCCATAGGTATACATAGCTGGGTTCCTCTCTAACTGCTCTGAGATGAGAGGAGTGACTATTTTCTCAATTAGGTGATTTCATAATTTAACCTAAATGTGTAATGGAGGGAGGAGTATAGAAAGCAGCACAAAAAGCCTTTCATCCCTGTTCATGTTGCAGTAACTATAGGTATCTAATGTTATCTATAACATTAACTATGTAGATAATACTCTATTATCACCAAAGGATACCTTTTTTCCAATGCCAGTCCTGAGGCCTGAACTCAGGGTCTGGATGCTGTCCCAGGGCTTTTTTTGGTCAAGGTTAGTACTCATGTGCCAACTGCCAACCTGTGGCATAAGTGTAAGCCACAGCTCTACTTCCAGCTTTTTTGGTGGTTAATTGGAGATAAGAAAGAATCTCAGCCATGAGATTACTCAGGAGTTACTAGTTACTAGTTACTAGTTACTCAGGAGGCTGAGATCTGAGGATCATGGTTCAGAGCCAGCCCACGCAGGAAAGTTCATGAGACTCTTACCTCCAATTAAAGAGGTGTAAATGGCACTAAGACTCAAAGTAGTAGAGCATTAGCCTCTAGTACAAAAGCTCAGGGACTGCACTTAGGTCCTGTGTTTAAGCAGCAGGACTGGGGCTGGCGTGCGCGCGCGCGCACACACACACACACACACACACACACACACACACACACACACACACACACACACACCACACACCACACACCACACACCACACACACACACAAAGTTTCATGGACTTTCCTACCCTGGCTGGCTTCAAACCATGATGCTCAGGTCTCAGCCTTCTAAATAAGCTAGGATTACAGGAGTGAGCCACCAGCACCCAGCTGGAGGATATTCTTTTGTATGTATAAAGAGAACTATTTTGATGGTACCTGTTTCCTATTTTTGCAGAGATAATTGGAGATGTTGCCTCTCTTAATGAAATGATTTGAAAACAGATTAAATGGGCAAACCAGACAACAACAATAATAATTGCATTATTAGGGATGCAAATAGTCCATATCCTTCCTGAATCACGTTTGTGGTTGTGAAATATTCACCACCCAGTGTGTTTGTATGTCTTACAATACTGAGATTTGAACTGAAGGCTTTGTGCTTACCAGACATGTACTCTATCACTTGAACCATGCCCCAATTTTTTTGCTTTTAGTTTGTTTTTCAGATAGGGTCTCATTACTAACTTTGCCCAGATGCCTCAAACCCCAATCCTCCCCGTCTCTTCCCAAGTAGCTGAGATTACAAGAGAAACTACTGTACCTGGCTTTCCCCTGCCTATATGCACCTTAATAATCCTGTAATTGATGGCATCTATAAAAACATTAGTAAACATCTAATTCCTTTTTAGTGAGGCATAAGTAATCATCAGATTTATTTTCCTTCTTCCTTTAATTTCATCTCCACATATGTAGTCAGGTTTCTTTAGAGCCATTGGTTCAAGATTATTGTTCTTCAGTCTGATGATCCCTTGTAACTATATTCTCTTGTGAAGAAAAATTGACAAAGCATGAAAACTACCAGGGCTCTCTTGATACATAATCAGAGAGAAACTGTTACCCAGCAATGTCTGAAATTACAATCTGTGAGATCTCTTGTGATTTGTCTCTTTCTATTTTTTGTTTCTGTTAGAAGGTATTGTAATTGCACAGTATTTTGTTATTACTCAGAATAGATAATACATTCATAAGGTTCAATTCCAAAAGTCTAAAGAAATTTTGCATAAAAATCATCTTCTTATCCCTGTTCCCCAGATACCCTTTTCTCTTCTGTATCAGCAAACTGTCCTTAGTTTCTTACATCTCCACCAGGATAGTCTGTGAATTCATAAGCAAATGTGAATACATCAATTTTCTATTTATGCAAATAGTTCATGTCATAAATACTGTTTGTATTATTTAGGGTTTGTTTTTGGAAAACCAACCTCATAAATATTATGGAATAAGAGATTACTTGTAGGAAGAAGACCAGAGGAAGAAGTAGATGAAGCAGAAAGGAATGCTGGGAGGATCAAAGAGAAGTAATTTTGAAGCAGCAACACAGAGCACAAATCAGAGTTCACCAGGGAATCTGGAAGGCTTGCACACCCATTATTTATGCTAGGACTGTATATTTCATTTGTAGATAAATTCTTCAGTCTTGTCAGATAGAACTTTCTGGTTCAAAACCCTGGGTTCAACCCAAGCACCAAAGAAAAACTTTCTAGGATGCTAAAGATGTTCTATTTCTGCACTGTCTGGTATAGTAGCTATTTACCACATGTGGATGTTGAGCACAGAAATAGAGCTAGTGTCACTGAAGAAGTGAATTTTTAATTTTGTCATTATTTTACATTTCAGTGATGCATGAGAGGTTGCAAAAATGTCAAGTCAAAGAACAAAAAATTAGGAAAGGAATTCTAAGTGATCTTGTCTACAGCATGGTGACTCTATTTAATAACAATGTATTGTAGTCTTAGTAATTGCTAAGACAATAGACTTGTGTTCTCATCACAGCAACATGAGTGTCTGAGGCAATCCATTTAGCTCCATTTAACTAGTCCATACATTGTGCACTTCAATACGTTTATGATAAATATATACAATTTTTGTCAATTTAATATAATTAGTAAAAAAATAAATAGCAAATATCCATAGTGGACAGGAGATCTTCAGGAGGTTCATAGGCCTAGGTTCTCTGTTTGCCAACAGAAGTAATAGAGAAAGAGCCGGACCCAGGGCGCAGGAGGGCAGGCGTGGCTGGTATCTGCAGGCACCTCTGTATAGGCCTCCCTACCAGCCTGCAGAGAATAAGCCTCTGGCTCATATCTGCTTTGAAAATCTCATCTGAGTTCTTCTTTTGGCTATCCCTAACTCAGAACAGTAAAGGAAAGGATAATCTGTGAAGCCTGATGCCAGTTATACAGATTGAAAAGGCATAGAAATTACTAAATGTCTAGTAATTTTTCTTACCTGATAGTCAATCTTGAGGATCTTAACACAGAAAGTATACAATAAAAGGTAATTGTGTGTGCACATGCCAGTGCCATTACTAGGGCTTGAACTCAGGACTTAGATACTGTTCCTGAGCTTTTTGGCTCAAGGCTGGCATTCTGCCACTTGAGCCATAGCTCCTCTGGGTTTTTAAAAGTCTCACAGACTTTCCTGCCTGGCTGCCTGCAAACCGTGATCCTCAGATTTCTGTCTTTTGAGTAGCTAGGAGTGCAGGCCAGAGTCACCAGTGATTGGCAGAGTGCTGGTTCTTCATCTTGTAAATGAAGAGTTGGTAACTCTATGCAGGTGTGAACTGCAGCTCTGTTACCAAGAATGCCCTGCTGATATAACAGACTTCTATCACTGAGTTCTTTTACCCATTCCTATTAACTCAGCACCTGTGCTGGAGTGTCTGTGTTTTGTGGTAGGTGCTAGGTCTCATTTAAAACAGCTTGTCTCCAATCCAGTTTGCCAGCCTTATGCAAATTTTTCCATTGATTGAATTTCTATGATAAATACACTAAAGAACATCCTTGAAGTATACTGAAATATGTTTATTCTCACTGGGGTTTATTTTTATTCCAAAGAGGGCTGACCTATGCCATATGAAACAAATATCACATCTAAAACTAGTAAGATTATGAAACAAAAGCTCTATATCTGGTGCTTTTTTTCTTAATTCAACAGCCAACAGTAAGTTTTTTTTATTAGATTCTTAAAACATAATTTTTAGACTTCTGGAAACATATGCCACTTACAGTAAGAGCTATTGAATCAAAGAACTTAATCTTTTAAGGTTTTCCTGTAGAACATGATACTGGGGTCCCCATAGCTGGACTCTGCCTTTCCTCAGCAGGAATTTAAAGTTGCTGTGCTGGGAAAGGGATGCATGGAGATTAAGATTATCACAGTGATGTTATTTTTATTTATGCCTTTGTATTTGCAAATTTAAAATTCTGCATTTTTTTCCTTCTGGAGTTTCTAAAGGTAAAAACCTAAAATGGCAGGACCACAGATAGATTATAGACCAACATTTTAATAAGCACCATAATCAGGTTGATTTTAAACCTCTCTACTATTTTTTTTTACATTTTACATCTTATTTTTATTGACACCAGAGCTTGAACATACATTTTTATTATCTATATGTAGTTATATACAAAGGGATTACTATTCACATGTCAGTTTATGAGTACAATGCATCTTGATCATTATCACCCCTTTCTACAGCCACCCTAAATGCATCCATGTTTCTCCTAATTTAACATTTGCTTTAACTTTTTATTCTGATTTAATGGTTTTTATTTTTCAGTTCTAAGGATTAGAGCTAGGGCTTCATAGTGCTAGACAAGCATTGAACTGATGAGCTGCGTGCATCCCAATCCTGGAGATTATTTAAATCATTTTTCTTAATGTTTCCCTTAAACAGCCCCATTTGTAGCAACTATCCTTCCAATAATACATCAGTAACAATTGTTTCCAAGCTCTGGTTTCGATAATGTGAATTTACTTTCTAGATTTACAGTTTTACTCTGAAGGTGGGAGTGATCCAGTAGGTGGGCCTGCCTGGTCATCTGTAGTTGCATCCTCCAGGAAGTTTCTAAAAAGTGTTACCCTTTCTTTCAGACCTCTTAAGCCATGAAAATGCAGCAACGCTGAACGATGTGAAGACACTGGTCCAGCAACTCTATACCACGCTGTGCATCGAGCAGCACCAGTTAAACAAGGAAAGGGAGCTTATTGAGAGACTAGAGGTCCTCAAAGAGCAGCTTGCTCCCCTGGAGAAGGTGAAAATCCTCAGACTTTTCTCCTCACCTGTGTTTTTTTCCAGAGCACGTGTTCTTTTTTTGTTGTTGTTGGTCATGGGACTTGAACTCTGGGCCTGGGCACCATCCCTGAGCTCTTTTTTGCTCAAGGCTAGCATTCTACTATTTAAGCCATAGCGCCACTTCCAGTTTTCTATTGGTTAATTGGAGATAAGACTCTCACAAACTTTCCTGCCTGGGCTGGCTTCAGATTGTGATCCTCAGATCTCAGCCTCCTGAGTAACTAGGATTACAGGTGTGAGCCACCAGCGCCTAGCCACATGTGTTCTTATAACTTTTATATAATTGAATCATGTCAGTCAAATCAGCCCACTAGTTTATAAGACTGATAATTAAATGCTCAATTAAAAGGGACTTAAAGCGAATTGTTTGGCCTAGCACTGCTGGCTCACACTTGTAATCCTAGCGACTTGGGAGGCTGAAAATGGGAGGATCATAGTTCAAGACCAGCACAAGTAAGTTTATGAGACCCCCTTCTCAACCCATAAGCTCACCTTTCATCCTAACTTAATAGGAGACTGAGATTAGGAAGGTCACAATTCCAGGCCAGCCCTAGCCAGAAAGGCTACAAGACTCTTAAGACTCCATCTGGACAGAAGAAGCTAGCACGTCATCCTAGCTAACACAGGAATGACCGATCATGGTCCAGGCACATATCTGAGAATAACCAATTCAAAAAAGGGCTGAAGTTGTGGCTTTAATATAGAATACCTGCCTACTAAGCATGAAAGCCTGACTTAAAACCCCTATACCAAAAAAACAATCTGGAGCCTTGATAATAGACTGAAAGCTCCAAGATACAAATCTACCACTCTCAACCAATTTTACCACCTTAAAGACAAAAATCGGAGCTGGGTGCCAGTGACTCACACCTGTAATCCTAGCTATTCAGGAGGCTGAAACCAAAGCCTTCCAGCCCAGGCTGGAAAGACCATGAGACTCTTACCTCCAATTAACCAGCAAAAAGCCAGAAGTGAGCAGTGGCTCAAGTTGTAGAGAACCAGCCTTGAACAAGAAAAGCTAAGAGGGCTGGGAAGGTGGCTCAGTGGTAGAGCGCTTGCCTTGCATGCCTGAGGCCCTGGGTTCGATTCCTCAGCACCACATAAGCAAAAAGAAAAAAGCCGGAAGTGGCACTGTGGCTCAAGTGGTAGAGCGCTCGCCTTGAGCTGAAGAGCTGAGGGACAGTGCCCAAGCCCAGAGTTCAGGCCCCATGACCGGACCCCAAAAAAAAAAAAAGAACAGCTAAGAAACAGCACCCAGGACTTGAGTTCAAGTGACCAGCAAACACACACAAAGACTGGAATTATTGCTGGTGAGAAAAGATTTTCTTTGTAGTAGATAATGATGTTAGCCAAGTGAAAAGTACATATTACTTGGAATACAATAAAGCTACTAAAAATATATTACTTAGAATACCATAAAGCTATTAAAAAGCTGTTAAAATGTAATTTACCATAGATTCATGATACATTATGGAAAATGAATTCTGAAACAGTGTATATACTATGATTCAATTTTAAATGCATTCTTCATATAATATGTATTCATATATATGCAAACATAAAATACATACACACAGAAGGAATATATTCTGAAATGAGCAGTCACTTGTGATTGATTTTCCTTCTTTACACTTTTTAGAATGTAGTATAGTGAGCATATGTTTCCCTTAATTTTTTATGATGATACAAAGTACAGTCATGGTTTACTTAATGATGGGATATATTGTGAGAAATGTGTCTCAGGATTGCATTGTGAGAACACCATAGAATACATTCACACAAAGGTTTGTGTAAATGTAGCACAAACCTAGTGGTTTGTGTAAATGTAGTAGTCAGGAGATGCAGCAAATCTTAATTGTAAGAGATGCTGACATGGTGGCAGTAAACTTTTATATGTAGGAATACACTCCAAAGCAGTGAGGAAAAGTATAGTGTAGTAAATATATAAACAATATAAGTATCATGCAGTTGAATTAAAACTGAATCATGTGTTTAATTTTTGTACTTGAATTCAAAGTCTTTGATATTAAATATGTGATGCTTTTTATAAAAAACTGATAGTAGATGAAATTTGTCACACACAAAGATGGTAATATTGTTTTCCTAGGGTAAAACTTTAAAATGCAAAAAAAAAAAAAAAAAAACCCACCTCTTGTTGTCCCTGTAAGATATTTCTTTCAGTGAAAACTCCAGATACTATTTAGGAAAACACTAGAACTGAGTCTAACTTGTATCTTGATTATAAGCCCTATTTCTTTTTTTTTTTTTTTTTTTTTGCGGGGGAGGGTTTGGGGGGGGTCTGTCATGGGGCTCGAAAAGGCTAGCATTCCACCACTTGAACAATAGTGCCACTTCCGGTTTTCTAGTCATTAATTGAGATAAGAGGCTTAGGGACTTTCCTTACCCTGCCTGGCTTTACCACAATCCTCAGATTTTAGCCTCCTGAGTAGCTAGGGTTACAGGCGTGAGCCACCTATTCCCTCTAAACCCTGCTTCTTTAATGGACATACAAATAGTCTGAATTAGACTATTCATGTTAGATGTCTTTTCATTGCACATGTGCCCAATAGGTACGAATTGAGATTAGCAGAAAAGCTGAGAAGAGGACTACTTTGGTGCTATGGGGTGGCCTTGCCTACATGGCCACACAGTTTGGCATCTTGGCCCGGCTGACCTGGTGGGAGTATTCCTGGGACATCATGGAACCAGTTACCTACTTCATCACCTATGGAAGTGCCATGGCAATGTATGCATATTTTGTAATGACTCGCCAGGTAAGAATCCTTCACTGGTTAGTTTTTATGAGACATGCGGGAAGTTTGGGTTGTCTCTTTCTTCTCATACCCTTTCCAGGCCAGTTCTTTAAGTACTCATCACCCTTTATACACAGACACATATGTGCAGGTGCACATGAGTGTAAGTCATGTATTTGCCACTCCTGAGAGGAAGGGCTAAGACATAGATGGCTTCTGCCCTGATGAAGCTCATAGACCACTGAGAGCCACGTAAACTACTACATGCAGAAAAGCAGCCTGGAACAAGAACCCAGTGAGAAAACATAGGAAGTGTAGCAAGTGTAGGGAAATTTGTTTACTTTTGTTGGCTTGATTTTATTGTTTGTTTGTTTGTTTGTTTTGTGGTACTGGGGGTGAAACCAAGGGCCTTGCATATTTGCTAGCAAGTATTCTACCACTGAGCTACATCCCCAGCCCCACTGACTGGATTTTTTTATGAGTTGTATTAATTTAGCAATTGAATGAGGAATATCACCCACCTTTGTATTGAGTTTTCCCAGTGGTGATAATCAAACATTTAAACCTAACTCTAAACCACTACATAAATTAAATGGTGTTTCATTGCTACTTATACTGCACAAAAGGGAAGTAATATAACTAATTTTTGCTTTATATTCTTAATCTGTTCTGTATCAACCGTGGCTTGTTTACTGAAAACGTAGAACTTTGGGAAGTATGAGGGATTTATCACTTCTTTTTATGTGGTGATGGAGCCCAGGGCCTCTCCCCCTAAGCTGTACTGCCCAGCTTCTGCTATCATTCATGAAGTCTGTGATCCCATCACAGACCCAACCTAGATATCTCTGAAGAACAAACACATGATAGCTGTGACACTAGTTTCCTGAATTTTCAGAAGAAAGCTGACATTTACTCCACATGTTTTTTTTTTTATTAATTTATTTATTTATTTTGGGTCCAGTTGTGGGGCCTGAACTCTGGGCCTGGGCGCTGCCCCTCAGCTCTTCAGCTCAAGGCTAGCGCTCTACCACTTGAGCCACAGCACCACTTCCGGCTTTTTTCCCTGCTTATGTGCTGAGGAATCAAACCCAGGGCCTTATGCATGCAAGGCAAGTGTTCTACTACTGAGCCACCTTCCCAGCCCAGATCCACATGTTTTTATGTGGTACTTTTGAACACAGACTTTTTTTCTTTGGGTGTTCTTTTGTTGTTGTTTTGTTTTGGCAGTACTAAGGTTTGAACTCTGGGCTCTATAAGTTAGGCGGGCACTGTGTCTTGTAAGCCACACCTCCAGCCATTTTTTCTCTATTTATTTTTCTTTCTGAAATAATTGAATAAAAATTGTCCATTTCCAAGAAACACCATTGCATTCCCTTCAATATAAAATAACCTTAAAAAATAGGAAATTCACCAATCAAGGGCATGGTTTGTTCTGCTTATTTTAAGATAAGCCCTCCCTTTGTACCAGGCCATACTGGACTAAAATCCTCCTATTTAGACTTTCTACCTTACCTGGGATGACTGGTGCCTACCATACAACTCACCCAGCTATTTCTGTTGGGATTCTGTCTTGAATTTTATTTTGTTTTTTTATTTTTTATTTTTTGCCCAGGCAGATCTAAAACTGTGACCCTCCCTAATCTCAGCCTCCTATATAGCTGGAATGACAGGCATCTGCTACCATACCCAGCTATTAATTCAGATGGAGATGTTGTGACTTATTTTTCCCCATACTGGCCTTAAACCATTATCCTTTCCATCTACCTCCCAAGTATCTGGGATTACTTGGGAGCCACTGGCCCCCAGCCAAATAGACAGTTTCTTTCTGTTATTTTTTGGGGGGGGGCCGGTATAGTAGTGGGGCCTGAACTCTGGGCCTGGGCGCTGTCCTTCAGCTCTTCAGCTCAAGGCTAGCACTCTACCACTTGAGCCACAGCGCCATTTCCGGTTTTTTTCTTTTTGCTTACGTGGTGCTGAGGAATCGAACCCAGGACCTCAAGCATACAAGGCAAGCGCTCTACCACTGAGCCACCTTCCCAGCCCAGTTTCTTTCTGTTATATCAGTGGTCATGGACCTAGTTATATGTAGAGAATTAAAGCACATATGTGATTTAACCTTTCAAATGTATGTCATTGAGAAGAGAGAGTAGACTGTTCCTGTCCTTCCAGTACTTGTCCAGAGTCTAGTGCATCCACCCCCATGTCTGTGTGAATGGAACTTGGAATAGTTATATCATCCCGTTTCTCTTTTCTCTTCCTTAGCCTGTATATTCCATAACTGCTTTCTCTGTCCTTTTCAAATCTCCATCCAAATCTCTTTTCCAAACAAAGTTATCTTCTGTATTGCCCCCAAGGTATCCTGAGTTTCTCTCATTTCATTCCTTACTTCACATCTTTCTTTGAACGGGAGTTTTTCCTGTTGATCTCTACATATCATCTTTACTTAAATGCTTTTCTTTCATATTTGTACTGGGTCTTGAACTCGGGGCCCTGCACTCTCATTCAACTTTTTCTACTCACACCTTATAATCCAGCACTTGAGCCATACTGCTAATTCCTGCTTTTTGCTGGTTAGTTAGATAAGAATCTTTCAGATTTGTCTCCCCAGGCTGGCTTGAAACTGTGATCCTCAGAATCAGCTTCCTGAATAGTTGGGATTACAGGCGTGAACCACTAGCACCCATATTTCATGAACTTTTGACCAGTTCCTACCTGACTTCAATCTCTCTGTCTTCTCATTTACTACATACATTATGCCTTTCATTTCATTCATCTTCTGTTAGTCTGTGTTATAATTAGTTGTTCAATGCCTTTTCCCTTCTACTAGACTGTAAAATCTTTTAAAGCTGAGTATTTGGTTTTATTCTGTTTTAAGTTCTATTCAGTTTCACTCCATTTTATCTTCAAATGTGAATGAATTGAACATATAAATGTCAGCCTTCCAAATATACTATAACTCTAGATATACTTTGATGTATCTCCAGCACTCAGGCCCAGAGTTCAAACCCCACAACCGACCAAAAAAAAAAAAAAAAGGTCTGTTTTATAAATGTTTTCTGGAACTAGAGATGAACACAAATATGACACTTGAATACAATGTCAGCACTTCTTTTCTTCTTATCATGTGGTTGGATCTGCAATACTTTATCTGTACAACTTGTTAAATATTCTACTTCTGTGATTCCCAGAACGTTGGTGCTGCCACCAAGTGACAAGTTGCAAAATTGCAATAGTAAACAATTCAGTTACTCTTCCTATGAACAGGAAACCATCAGCCAAATAGAATGTAGTCTCTTGCATTTAATATTGTTTCACATAACTGATATTGGTAATGAACTCCATGAAGCACATTCAACCACATTTAAACTCTTCTAAATTGTTTTAACAGTATGCTACATTTGCTAACAATCTAAATATATCCCAATAGTATACTTCAAATATACCTCTATAAGATGGCAAAAGCCTTGAAATAATAAAATCTAGTAGAGCTGGAAGTGATCACATATGCCTCTAATCCCAGAACTCAGGAACAGAGGCAGGAAAATCAGTTCAAGGCCAGCCTGGGCTATACAATAAGACTTTGTCTCAGAAAAAAAAAATCCAGTGGAATCTTGAATTTAACAAACATTTCTTGAAAGCTGAATAGCAGTTTCTGATATGTGGGAAGGAGTTACTTCAATATGCATATAATATACCATGCCACAACCAGACCCATGCATTTTATTCCTTCAAGGGCTGTAAGGATCTCCTGTCCTAGAAGCATTTTACTTTCAAGTAAACCTGTGTGCTGGTTTCTAATCATACTGTTTAATTTCTGGCCTTTTTCTTCACTCCTCTCTCTTTTGTTCTCACCCAGAACTTTAGGCTACTGATATCTTTCTCCTCACTTTGCCACCTCATATCTCCTTTACTGTTTCCTATCTAACTTAGGCCTGTAGCCATTCTCTCCTTCCTCTTGTATGGCTTCTGCCCCCTTGTTTTTCTACCAGAACTATGGACAGACTTTCCAGCCTATGGGACATTGCTAGAGGAAAATCATGTCATAATGTAGAAAGGCCCCTGCTGTGTTTCTAATTTTATTTCCCTCTCTCCTAACCTCACAGCTGTTACTTGAAGAATGTGCATGATGCTCTCCAGCTTACTCTTAACCTTCCCTCCTACATACAGAAAATTGAAGTTAACACACAGATGGAAGCTTTCTAATTCCAAACCTTGTTAGCTTAGCCATATCTGAATCTATGTTTACACTAATGGCTTCAAGCTCAGAGAAGGGGTGCATCGTCCTGATAGGAGCAGCCCCATATGCTCTGCTCCTTGTCCTTATTGCAGTTTAGGTTTTTGTGTTCACTGTGTTTTCACTCTCCCCCGTCTGAGTCTCATATCTAAGCTCTCTGTATCTCTCCTAATTGTCAAATCATGACAGTTTTACAATAGATTGTAACACATAATGGCTACATAATGGCTACATAATGCTTACTTCCCCAAAAATAGAACATGGTATATATTTGCACAAGTTTAATTTACATATACACCCTATGCAAAGAGAGGTAATTAACCTGGTTGCAATTAAAATGATGGTAGAGGACTTTAACTCAAGTTCTTTTTTTGGGTCCGGTCGTGGGACCTGAACTCTGGGCCTGGGCCTGTCCCTCAGCTCTTCAGCTCAAGGCTAGCGCTCTACCACTTGAGCTACAGTGCCACTTCCGGCTTTTTTCTTTTTGCTTATGTGGTGCTGGGGAATCAAACCCAGGGCCTCATGCATGCAAGGCAAGCGCTGTACCACTGAGCCACCTTCCCAGCCCCTAACTCAAGTTCTTAGTCCACTTATTGTTTCTTCAGCCCAGTGTCACTGATTCAGACCTTAATTTTTTGCTCATTTTTTAAAAAGTCTTCCGCAGTGGCCAGGTACTGGTAGCTCATACCTATAATCCTAGCTACTCACGAGGCTAAGACCTGAGGATCACGGTTCAAAGCCAACTCTGTCAGGAAAGTCCATGAGACTCTTATCTCCAATTGACTTGAAAACCAGAATCATTACCTTGCCCATGTAATTGTAACCCCTCTGTACAGTATTTTCACAATTAAAAAAAAGAAAGAAAGAAAGCCAGAACTGGTGTTGTAGTAGAACCCAAACTGGTAGAGCAATAGCCTTGAGCTTCAGGGACAGTACCCCGTCTCTGAGTTCAAGCCCCACAGTTGACCAAAAAAAAAAGTCTTCCACAGACCCTTCAACCTACCAGCTAGCAGTGTTTTTCATCATTGATGATTAAATATTTACTTCTGCTTCTCATTGTGGCATACTAGATAATCAGATCAGTGTTATTAGGGTAAGTTGGAAGTGTTACACAAAACATGAGCCATGCGCCAGTGGCTTATACCTGTAATCCTAGAAACTCCAGAGGCTAAGAGCTGAGGATCACAGTTTGAAGATAACCCCAGCAGAAAGTCTATGAGATTTTTATCTCCAATTAACTACAAAAAAAAAAAAAAAACCAACAGCAACAGAAGTAGACCTGTGACTCAAGTGGTAGAGCACTAGCTTTGAGCAAAAACCTCAGTTAATACCCAGACCCTAGCTGAAGCCCCAGGACCGGCTTCTCAGAAGACTAAAGCAGGAGGATCTCTTGAGCCCGGAAGTTTAAGACCAGCTAGGTCACATAGCCAGAAATTGTCTCAAAACACAAAAATAATTTAAGAAGTAATTAAATATTTAACACAACACATGTCAGGCTGCCTTTTACTTGTTTCTTTTTTTCAGTATTGGGGCTTAAACTCAGGACCTTGCATTTGCCGGGCAGGTGTTCTGCCACCCTCCCAGCCCTTCCTCCTTGTTATTTTTCAGATAGGTCTTGTGTTTTGCTCAGGGCTTTCCTTGGACTGCAGTTCTCCTACCTATTGCCTTTTTGTATTGGGGCTACAGGCATGCACCCTTTATACCCAACGTATCACTTGAGATGTTGAGATGGAGTCTTGCTAACTTTTGGCTTATGCTGGCCTATATCTACAGTCCTCCCTATCTCTGCTTTCCTGAGTAATTAGGATTACAGGCATAAGCACCATGCCCATCCCAGTATGTCTTTGTGTGTACATATATGTGACATACAAGCAACAGATAGTAAAAGCCTTATGTTGTGAGGATATTATGCAAAAACTAACAAGATAATTTCTTCCTTATTTGTGTAGGAATATGTTTATCCAGAAGCCAGAGACAGACAGTACTTACTATTTTTCCATAAAGGAGCCAAAAAATCACGTTTTGACCTAGAGAAATACAACCAACTCAAGGATGCAATTGCTCAGGTAAGTTTTGTAAAAAATTAAAGCAAATCTCAACCCCATTGTGAATAATGTCATTATTATCTATCGCCACAATTCTTCTTATGGGTAAAGAATGATCCAATCTCCTTTTTCCTGTATAAGTTTTCCTTTAGTTATCAAAAATGCCAATTTTGGCAGTCAGCCCTCTCTAGAAGAGAAGATGATAAAGAGATGCTGGGGCCTCTCTGTGCTGTTAGCATTAGCACATTGAAGGTTGTAGAACTACTTTATCCTTCATTATGTTTCTTTGGAATTTTCTAGTTTTCTCTCTTTTTTTTTAAATCTTTTTACAATAACTGCCCAAAGACCTTTCACCTGAAATGTGTGATAATAACAAACCAGAAGTAAAATGCAGGTTTCAAGTATGTGTGTATATGTGTGCATGTATGTATGTACACACACACACACACACACACACACACACACACACACACACACACACACACACACACACACACACACACACACACACACACACACACACACACACACACACACACACACACACACCTTACCTCTACCTCTTTAGCTCTACCTCTTTCAAGTTTCTGGGTGAGCCTTCCCATCTTCTGAGTGACTTTGATGAATAAATAAATACTCAATCTTTTTCCATAGTCCTTTGTGACTTCAAGGTTTTCAGAAGTGCAAGAAGCCTTTCCATCCTCATTAAAGCCTACTTGCTCTCTCTACACCTTCTCTGTCTTTTTCATCCCTTGTTGGTGATGAGTTTGGGCTTTTAATAGGCTCAATCCATCTGTCCACATGGCCTTCATGTACTTTGTCTTCTGCTGTAAGTATAGTTCTCAGCTGCAGAGAGTGCTGGTCAAAATCATCTCCAGAGCTGTAAAGTGTAGCTACTTCAGCTCCTCTCCAGCTGCAAACCCAGGGCAAGGCCCAAGCACATGGGAGAGTCTAAAAGGGCCATAGTTCACTAGACAACCTTCTATTAAAACCCATTCACTAAATGGAAAACTTAAACTGATATTGGATACAGTCTAAAATGAGTTAAATGTGTGATTCCCTCAAAGGCTATGATGAGGCTTCTCACTGAAGAAATGTTACCAGTGTGTGAGACTCAGAAGATCCCCACACTCGCACATCCTGGAGTCCTTCCCCTGGGATAGTGGCTAACATAGTGAATAGTAGATAGCACCACTTTCCTAGAGGCTTTGTTGTCTCCAGCCATGGTTACAGCCCTTTGTGTCCTGATTCTCAAAAGTAACTGAGATTATCTTTGACTCAGTGAAAAGAGGACAGACAGCTTCTTTTCTCAGCATGCAATAGTGTCACTGAAAGCTTTACTGGCCACTTTCCTAACCTTCTGTTTCTATTTTAGGCAGAAATGGACCTTAAGAGACTGAGAGACCCATTACAAGTGCATCTGCCCCTCCGACAGATTGGTGAGAAGGACTGATTGCAAAGAGCCTGTGGATCCCGGTGAAAAGAACGCCTGTTTATAACTCTCGCCTTTTTAATTAAAGCATTGCAGGTGGACCCTGGGAGCCATGTGGGAGTAGAGGGTTTTTACCTTTAATTATAAAACAAATACAAAAGGGATCTTGGGAAAGAGAGCACCAGGCATTGTGGAATGTAAGCTCCAAGGGCTTAGTGAACCCTGTCTTAATCAAGCACCTCAGTCTCTGAATGAAATGATGCAGTTACATAGCTGAGACTAAAAATAAATGATGCTGGGCTGTTTACCTGCATCTCCTTCACAGAATCAGTAAAACAGTCACACACACCAGCACCCTACTCAACTCTATTGTTTTTTAATTTAACATTTCTTATTTTTGACATAGGAGTAAATGATATTCCAGAAAAGGAAATTCTCATAAATGTAGGTGGCAGAGTCTGTGCCCATGTAATTCACATTTGTTTTTTAGTTGGGCTCAGTCTCTAAAAAGTTGCTAGGAATTTCTTCCTCCTCTGCATCCCACTACCCCTTTACTAACCTCTGTCCTGTCAGTCGCACTAACTTTATCCAAATGATCATTGGAACCAATTTATGACCGTTTGATTATTGATACTTGGATTGTCCCCAATACCTTCCTAAGATGTATGCATATCCCAATGCTCTAGATCAGTATCTAGAAATCATTGGCAATACTGCATGAAGTTTTTGGGGTTTTTTGTTGTTGTTTTGTTTTTTGTTTTGTTTTGTTTTTGTCGGTCGTGGGGCTTGAACTCTGGGTTTGGGCGCTGTCCCTGTGCTCTTCAGCTCAAGGCGAGCACTCTACTGCTTGAGCCACAACGCCACTTCCGGTTTTCTAGCGGTTTATTGGAGATAAGAGTCTCACAGACTTTCCTGCCCGGGCTGGCTTTGAACCATGATCCTCAGATCTCAGCCTACTGAGTAGCTAGGGTTACAGGCATGAGCCACCAGCGCCCAGCTTGTTTTGTTTTTTTAATGAATTAGTCTTTCAGAGGAGAAGAGACTTCCTTCTTTTCATGCCTATCCCACTGATACTCTCCTCTACCTCCACAACTCAGACCAGAGGATGAGTATTAAGCTGTATTACAAAATCAGGAAGATGTAAGGTTTACAAATTGGCTAAAAATCATGACTCAGTAGCCACTTCAGAACTAGAATGATTTCATTGCTGTTTATCTGCTTGTGACAGCATTGCAGGCCCCCAGATGGCACTGCCATGCCTGAAAGCTTCACTAATGCAGGGACACACTTCCCCGCCACCACTCCCTCAGGAATCCCCACCCCATTGCAGGCCATAAACTGAGAGTGTGGATTTCCAAGGGTGCCACTTATCTTTACACAGGAATACATTTCTATGGCTTCCTCTAGCCTACCTTCTCCATCCTGGTTTTTTCTTATCTTGAGAGAAAAAAGAATTAATCTTGTAGTCTATCAAAATGTTTTCTAGCAGATTTCCAGATGGCATCTGCACTTGGAGAGTGTGTCACATCCTGTTTTTAAGAGTTCTGGGGGCAGGATGACGGGATCACACGGACCTCCACCAAGCCGACTGGCTCTTTTCTTTCACATGATTCATCCTTCCTCATGGGGAAAGGCTTCTTTTTCTTCCTCCTTTGGGATCAGTGTGTGTGACAGAAACTTGAAGTGACAAGCCCAGACTCCAGGTGCCTTGCAGAGTTGAAGGCCAGCCAAGACTGTGCCGCTCCCACACCCCTTCACTGGCATGATGGAATGAAAGGATGCATGTCCCCACTCCCACCGACCTCCCACTTCCTTCCCGTCCTCCAGCCCCCTCCTCGGTATTTCTGTCATGCCGATTATTTTTAAACCATTATCCTGTTTGTGCACAGGAATTTGAAGAAGAAACAGCACAGTGCAATGAGCAGATCCTTTGGGGGCGGGGGGAGGAAGGGAGGGAGGATGTGGAGAAAAGTCCTTACAAATAGCAAAATATTGAACATGTGTACAATCCTGTATCATTTATGAAATATGTATAAAAAGCAATGTACCTTCTGGAACAATAAATACCTATCCAATTTTTGAATTCTAGAATCTCATTATTTAAAACAAAACTAGACAGGAACTTACTTTTTTTCTGTGGTTCTGGGTGGGAGGATTTTTACTTTGGTTTTACAAAAACATGATCAAATTAAGCATCCTTCTGATGTTTCAAAAACAAGCGCTTCACTAATTACTCCTGAGTCTAAGATGGTCTATATATCCCTCATTTTACAGCGGCACCAAGAGGTGCCTCCGACCATTAATATGGTCATCAGCAGCACTGAGGCTGGTATCTTCATCTGACCCTCAGGAAAATCTCTGTCATAAAGATGTTCAAGGAGAAACCAACATAAAACATTTATTATTTTTAGAGTTTGTATGAAACTTCAGTGATCATTAATCAGGAAAGTATCACATGTTGCCTCATTTGTGGAAGGCCTGGCAGAAAGCACATGTAAGTTGTGTGATTGCATTAATGTCCCAAGAGGGAATCTCGGAGAGCCTCTATAGCTCAGGTCCTGCCTTCCAGCAGCTTCACAGACAACCTGAGACACCAGGTATGGCAGGTATAAAAAGAGAAGATTGAAAATGTTAACCATCATTTGTACTCAACAAATAATACCTTCTGGTAAGCTTTGGGTTTTTTTTCCTTAAAAAAATGAAACAGCCAGATGTACTCCTGTAATTTAGCATTTAGGGGGCTGAGGTAGTCAGATCAAGAGTTCAAGAAAAGTAAATAAATATATATGGCTTCTGCCTACCAGAAGCTTAGAACTTAAAGTATACTTCAAAATATAGTGAACTTTTTTTTAAAAAATTTAATATGGGTAAAAGGAACCAGACGTTGGTGGCTCACACTTACACTCAGAAGGCTGAGATCTGCGGATTGAGGTTCAAAGCATGAGAAGACAAAACTGGGAGACTTTTATCTATAGTTAACCAGAAAAATTCTGAAAATGGAGGTATGGCTCAAGCAATAGAGCCTTGAGCACAAAAGCTAAGCAAGCGTAAGAGTCCTGAGTTCAAGCCCCAATACTGGCACAAATACGAAGAGGGAAAAAAAGGAAAAGTTTTAAACAAAATAAGATATATAAATGTCCAACAAACATAAAGAGATAGCTCAACATCACTAATCATTAGAGAAAGACAAATCAGAAACATTGCCATGAAATACCATTTCACAGCCATTAAGATGGTTCTTACTTAAAAATCAGAAAATGAAACATGTTGGTGAAGATGTGGAGTTACTGGAACCTTACACTGCTGGGGAGTACGTGAAATAGGACATTCCATATGGAAAACAATATGATGGCTCCTCAGAAAGTTAAACATCAATTTCTCTTCTGTGTATGTGTCCAAAAGAATCGGAAGTAGGAACTCAACCAGGCATTTGTACACTCACGTTCATGACATTATCCATCATGTCCAAAATGCAGGGGCAAGCCAGGTATCCATCAGTAGCCCCTATGTGTCCATCACCAATTCATATTGGTGTGTTGACACAGAGGCAGCCCAGGTGCCCAACAAAGTGTCAATAGAAGGATAGATCCATGTGGTCTATACACAGTGGGATATAATTCAGCCATAAAAGAAAGAAATTCTGAAATGCTGTCACATGGATGACTCTTAAAGATGTGCTAGATGAGATAAGCCAACACAAAAGAGCAAATACTTTTTAATTCCACTTGTATAAACCATCTAGATTAGGGAGACTGGGAATGACTAATGGAAGTAGAGTGTTGATTCAGGAAGAGGCAAAGGTTATGGAGGTAGGTAGTGGTAATGGGTATTCTAGTGAGTGTACTTAATGCCAAACAAATGGCTCCCGTGAGAAATTTTATGTCACATGCATGTATTTACCATAATAAAAAGACAGTAAATTTTCAGTAGTGATAGATCATAGTGAGCATTAAATCTGTTCTTGAGTGTGGTAATATAGTTTTGCTGAGGGAGTAGTAGACTTTTAGAGCTGGAAAAGGAAGGCTTGTGAGTGTGGTCCTCAGGCATCTTGGGAATCACTAGAAATAGGGTTCTCAGCTCAATTTGGATTAGAATCTAGGAATGGAGGGATAATCTGTGTTTAACAATGTAGTGATTCTGATAAGAACCATTGATCTAGACAGACTTTCTCTAAACAGTGAGAAACTGAGGCACAAAAAGGACATCTGCATCACTTCTCACCAGTGAAAGGATCCTGAAATCACATATGTGACTGAGGGACTGTGATTAAGGTAAGTAGAAAAGATGTAACCAGAGATGCTCTTTTTTTGTGAATACATTGTTGGTCAAAGTGCCCTGGTAAGTATGTAGATGTTTTTAAAGACAAATACAGAGGTTTAATAGCATGGCTCATTTCATAGAACACTAGCCAGTGAGCAAAAACATCAGGTACCAAGTTCAAGGTCTGTCTGAGACCTAAAAAATAAAGAAAAGAAAAACATGAGAGCTAGGTGTTGGGGCTCGGCTAGGATTATGCTAGTTACTCAGGAGGCTGAGATCTGAGCATCACAGTTCAAAGCCAATCTAGGCAGGAAAGTCCATGAAACTTACCTCCAATTAACCACCAAAAAAGATGGAAGTAGGGGCTGGGAAGGTGGCTCAGTGGTAGAGCATTTGCCTTGCATGCCTGAGGCCCTGGGTTCAACTCCTCAGCACCACATAAGCAAAAAAGAAAAAAGCTAGAAGTGGTGCTGTGGCTCAAGTGGTAGAGCACTAGCCTTGAGCTGAAGAGCTGAGGGACGGCGCCCAGGCCCAGAGTTCAGGCCCCACAACCAGACCTAAAAAAAAAAAAAAGATGGAAGTAGAGCTGTGGCTCAGGTGGTAGAGCACTAGCCTTGAGCATAAAAGCTCAGAGGCAGCACCTATTCCCTTAGTTCAAGCCCTAAGACTGGCCCAAAAGAAAAGGAAAAACGAGTCAATTCATGCACAGTGGCTCATGCTTGTAATCCCAGCTCCTTAGGATGGGGAGATTTGGAGAAAGGTGATTCAAGGCCAGCTCAAGGCAAAAGTTTGCAAGTCCCAATCTCAACCAATAAAAAGCTGGGTGCAGTGGTGCTTGACTGTCATCCCAGCTACATGGGAAACAAAGAGAAGAATCATGATCCAGGATGACCCTGGTCAAAAACAAGATGGTATTTGAAATAACAAATGCAGAAAAGGCCTGGGGATATGCCTAGCAAATACAAAGCCCTAAATTCAAACCCTAGTATTACCAAAAAGGAAAAATTAAAAATGCCACATGGTAGTGCCAACCTGTCATCCCAACTATTCAGGAGTCTGTGAGGCAAAAACTTTAGACCCTCCTTGAAAAATAACTAAAGCAAAATATGACTAGGAGCATGGCTCAAGTAATAGAACACCTGCCTAACAAATGTGAGGTCCTGTGTTCAATGCCCCATCCTACCAAGAGTCAAAAAAAAAAAAAAAAAGATATAACCGAAATGTCAGGCTTTCTGTAAGACAGATGATTGAGTTTCTTGAAGAAATGACATGGGGTGTGGAGGCTGTTAGAGATCAAAGGAAACAAACATGGCATGACCAAATGCAATGTGCAGAGTAGAGCTTTTTTGAATCCTGACAAACCAGCAACAACAACAAAAATGATTGAAACTACTGAAGAAATTTAAATATTCAGAGAATATTAGACAAAGGATTGTTATTTACTTTCATAGTTGTAACAATGACATCATGATTATGTAAAAAACAAGTCTCTTAGAAATGCATATTAGAGACACTGGAAAATGAACTATACATCTTGTGGGTGGGGACTGGAGGGAAAACCTAGGAGAGAATGAGGGGAGGGGAGACATGGTTCAAAATAATTCTACTCATTACCTGACTCGTGTGTTAGCCCATGTGTACATCACCTTTACAGTAACAATAAAATATAATAAATAGGGCTAGGAAGGTGGCTTAGTGGTAGAGTGCTTGCCTTGCATGCATGAGGCCCTGGGTTCGATTCCTCAGCACCACATAAGCAGAAAAGGCCAGAAGTGGTGCTGTGGCTCAAGTGGTAGAGCACTACTAACCTTGAGCTGAAGAGCTCAGGGACAGCACCCAGGCCCAGAGTTCAGGCCCCACAACCAACAACAACAACAAAAAAGACATATAGACAAATAATAAAAATAAATAAATAAAATAAAATAAATAAAAATTTAAAAAGAAATGCATATTGGTATGTAAATGAAATAAGACCAACAAATGTTGGTAATTATTGCAACTGGATGTTCATTATTGCTTTACTTTTTGGTTTTTTTGTTTTGTTTTGTTTTGGTTTTTGGGGGGTGGTCCGGTCGTGGAGCCTGAAATCTGGGCCTGGGCACTGTCCCTCAGCTCTTCAGCTCAAGGCTAGCACTCTACCACTTGAGCCACAGCGCCACTTCCGGCTTTTTTCTTTTTGCTTATGTGGTGCTGAGGAATTGAACCCAGGGCCTCATGCATGCAAGACAAGTGCTCTACCACTGAGCCACCTTCCCAGCCCCTGCTTTACTTTTTGTATATACTTAAGATTTTTCACCATTAGAAAAAAGACAAGTCCACCCAAAAGGAAAAAATAGAAAGCAGAGGAAAAGAAACTGTCATCCTGGGACTCACATTTGCAGGAGCAAAGGGCTATCTGGTGACAGTCCTTGACACCCAGCAGCAAGTCTGGGTTTATCTCGCACACATCCTCTGCTTCCTTGTGACGCGTACAAAGCATTCAGATGGCTTCTCAGGGACAGGAAATTGTTGTGTTTTCTGTTAAAAGCACTGACACTTTAGCAGCTCTACCCTGCCATGAGACAGTCCCACAGTCACCCATGGTTGCCTTCAAAAGCAATTTAATAAGCCAATGGCTGAATTGCCTGTGTTCTGTTAACATCAGTGAGAAAGTGGCTGACTGCACAGATCAAAGGAAAGAAGCCCCTTAGTAGACTGGAGCTGCTATGGGGGGCCACTTCCCATACTCACTGTCAACATCTCCTGTCTTACTCTAGTAAGCAATAATGTGCTATCAAACTCATGCCCCCAGAAGAGTCCACAATAATTTGTTTCATAAAGACAGTGTTCCTGTCCCAGCCACTAGAAAATCTAGTTATTAGGAAAAGTAACACTGGTGACAGAATTCAGGGCCAAAGAAGCTTAGTGGTGGAAAACTGGATTGGAAGAGAAAATTAATTTCCCCTAGATCTTGATTTAAAATAGTATTAAAAAGTTGAGCACCAGTGGCTCACACCTGTAATCCTAGCTAGTCAGGAGACTGAGATCTGAGGATAGAGATTCAAAACCAGCCCTGGGCAAAAAAAAAAAAAAAAACATTTATGAGACTCTTATCTCCAGTTAACCTGCAGAAAGCCAAAAGTAGAGGTGTGGCTAAGTGCTAGCCTTGAGCAAAAAAATGCCAAGTGGAGTGCAAGGCCTTGAATTTAAGCCCCATATATAAATAAATAAATAATAGTATTTTAAAAGCCAGGCTTTTCATTTCACTCCTTTTTTGCCTTTCTTTTTCACTTTTAGCTCCATTGCTTGCTCATTTTTCAGGTAAGTAAGCTAGCTACTTTATACCTGACAAATCCTTATATTTTCCTTTCTTGATCTAAAAGCAAAACTCTCAATATTGAACTTTCCAGAGTGTTACTAACTTAATGAGTAGTTCTGAATTTTAAGTTTCTATTCTCCATTTTAGTGCAATAGTGAAATAAGACTGAAGCAGCATTGGTCATTTGGGGGAGGAAGGCACTGTGAATACACAGATTGAATTGGCAAAAGCATTTTAAGTTTCTATAAAAAGTTTTGAGACCATGGGGCTGGGAAGGTGGCTTATTGGTAGAGCGCTTGCCTTGCATGCCTGAGGCCCTGGGTTCGATTCCTCAGCACCACATAAGCAAAAAGAAAAAAGCCGGAAGTGGCACTGTCTGTAGCTCAAGTGGTAGAGTGCTAGCCTTGAGCTAAAGAGCTGAGGGACAGCGCCCAGGCTCAGAGTTCAGGCCCAACGACCGGACCCAAAAAAAAAAAAAAAAAAAAAAGTTTTGAGACCAGAGACCATAATAAAAAAGATAGAGAATCTTGGCCCTAGCTTAAGTGATAGAAGACGGGCCTAGCAAACACAGGTCTTGGGTCCAAACCTCAATTTTGCCTAAAGAATAGAACTTAAAAGAGGATATTGGCCCTATCCCAAACTCGTCACTACTTTTTTTGTGGCTATTGTCAGCACCTTGACCTTCTCACCAAGACATTTCCTGTTGTCCTGCTGTGATATGTGGCTTGTCCCAGTGCCGCTGAGCACCACTTTGGTTCAGAATCTTGAAACCAACTCCTAGAACTCACACAATATTCCAACATGAGGGATTGTTCCCTTCTGGATAAGATACTGGAGGTTTCACTTCAGGGAATTCTTGAGAGAAAACAATCAGAGGATGAGGGATTATGAGGGCTTTTTAACCCCTTAAAGAAAAATATCAATATAATAATTCTGGTGACAGTGGGTGACCTTTCCTGGGGTCAAGGCCAGAGCGAGGGACTCCTGTCCCACTCATCCTCTTCCTCTGATAAGGACCTAGGTTATACTGACAAAGTCATTCTTCATAAAAGCCTGCAAGTTTCTCTCTTTCTTTCGTTTAAGCACTGGAAAAGAAGAGAAAGGAAAACATAGTGAGAGGATTTCCACTTGGTTTCTGGTGGCTGGTCCAGAAAGATGCCTCAGATCCTGCTGCTCACCTTTCTTGTCACCTCGGTGTCCCCCATGGGTGAGTCTCCTGTCCAAACCTTGTCACTGTATACTTTTGTTGTTGCAGTTGGCTATGTGCATAGATTGTCTAGAACTGTATGTTAAGGCTTTAAATATTGGATCTAGAATTGAATAAGGAAAATCGTTTCTCTATGAAAATGTGTTTTTGGAGAATTTCTGTTCCATGTTCCATTTAACCTCTTTCCGGAGCTTCCACACTTTCCAGGGCTTATAGGAACACCTTTCCATGAGCTAAATATTTCTTTTGGATACTTTTATAGTTCCAATATAGGAGTAGAAAATAATTTCTATAATTCAGAATCGGGTGTTAGTTTTTGTGAATGCAAAGGTGAAATCTTTCTTCTCAAGAAGGGACAGAGCTGGATGAAAGAGACTTAGTTATTTTGACCTTCAAATATAGGTATTTTTTTTTGTACTGACCAAGCAATTCAGAAACTGTCTCTCTCAGACTTGGCACAAATCTGGCCAACTAGGCAAAGGGAAGTTTCAGTTCTAGTTACTAACTGATTTTCCTTTCTTTTTTTCTCCAATAAAGCATAAACTCTTATTAGAAGAGTGGGTGGAGGACAAATAAAGAGAACCATGCCATACTTCTAACTCATCCATAATTTATTTCTTTGCAGGAACCTAGGCCTTAAAAATAGATTTGGGAGGACTGGGAAGGTGGCTCAGTGGTAGAGTGCTTGCTTCGCATGCATGAGGACCTGGGTTCAATTCCTCAGCGCTGTGGCTCAAGTGCTAGAGCACTAGCCATGAGCTGAAGAGCTGGGAGATAGTGCCCTGGCCCAGAGTTCAGGCCCCACAACCAGCAAAAAAAAAAAAATTGAATGTTGGGTGCTGGTGGCTCACGCCTATAATCCTAGGTACTCAGGAAACTGAGGTCTAAGGATCACAGTTCAAGGCCAGCCCAGACAGGAAAGTTCTTGAGACTCTTATCTCCAATTTACCACCAGAAAAGTGGATGTGGAACTGTGGCTCAAGTGGTAGAGTGCTAGCCTGAAGTAGAAAAGCTCAGGGTCAGCACCCAGGCCTTTAGCTCAAGCCCCATGATGAAAAAAAAAAAAATTGGGAGGACTCTAAGAAATGAAAGCTAAATGCATATAATTTCCTGAATGAGATCCTGGAACAGGGGGAAAAAAACTATGGAAATCTGAATAAATGTAGACTAGTCAAAAATAATGTATTGACAATACATTGACATTTATTGTGGCCCAAGTGCCATGCTAATGAAGATATTCTATGTGTCTACAGTGGGAATAGGAGAGGAAAACAGCACAGAATACATGGGAACTCTTCATACTGTCTTCTCAACTCATCTCAGAGTCAAAACTGTCCCCTAAAACAGGCTTGATCTACCTGCCAATCACCCTAAATCTGCTGAAGTAACTAGCTAAGAATACTCAGGCATCAAGTCATGCACCAGCTTTTCCCACTTCCCTTTTCATGCTCTCCATTGCCTCCAGATCCTCCTGTTTCTCCCCACAATGCACCCAACACTTGACTCAATGCCAGAAGTGAGATCTAGGGATAGGCTGACATTTGTTGGCCTGGGAGGAGAGGGAAATGAGAGAGGGGGGCAAGAAGGGTGGGGAAGGAGAGAGAGGGAAAAAACAAGATACTAAAGGGGATGAGCAGGGGAGAAAAGGAAGGTGAAGGGGAATTAAGCCCAGTGGGATACCGGGCCAATGAAGGAGATGATCTTGAGGTGGCTGCTGGGTAGAGCAACCCTGAAACTAAAGGGTGGGGACACAGACTGTGCAGGAGCCCTGGAGGACAAGTGAGCCACTGAGACTATAAGGGACACACAGGGCTGTCCTTTTTTTAAGAGCTTCCATTGAAGAGAGTGTATCCTAATATAGGGTTAATATGCATAATACCAAATTCTGGGCTCCACATTGCAGCTGAAAAAGGATTCTTTATTGTTTTATTTTATGTCAGTGTGAGGCTTTGAACTCAGGGCCTAGGCTCTGCCCCTGAGTTCTTTTTTTTTTTTTTCTACTCAAGGCTAGCACTCTACAACTTTGAGCTACAACTCCACTTCCAGTTTTCTGGTAGTTAATTGAAGATAAGAGTCTCACATAACTTTCCTGCCTAGAATGGCTTTGAACTGTGATCCTCAGATCTCAGACTACTGAGTAGGTAGGATTACAAGCATAAGCCACCAGCACCCAACTTGAACCAGGATTTAATACCAAGATCAGATTATTAAAGGAGATAGAAAGCCAGAAGCTGCTGGGTCACTTCCAGAGGCAGTGAATTTTTTAACAGCATAAGAAATGGCAGCTAACTTGAAGGGAAACTTTATAAATCATGGAATATTCATTATGTTCTTCTGCAGAAATCATTAAAGGTTGAGTATGCAACCATTCCTTATAAAATTACAGAGGCAAAAAAATGAGAGGAATATTTGTGTGGATTAATAATCACCTGTGAAATTGCTCTAGAGTCCCTGCTTAGCAAGAGACTGACAGCCAAGAGAGCAAGGGGGACATATTTTCCCCTGAGGTGAGGGGCGGAGGACATTTCTTTCTTCCAGAGACATCACGCTGCTCCATTGAGGCACCTTAGGGATATATTAAATGAAGGGCTGTTTCTGCTATCCCCCAGCTTTGCAAATATGTTCTTTCCAGAAAATCCTTATTTCTTGTCCCAAACTGTCATACTATCTCTAGGAACCACTTGCCAGTAGTCTCTGTATTGCTTACAAACCAGCAATGCTGGGGATTTTTCCTTCTCAGTGGAAAGAGCTTTAGACACTGTTTATCTCTTGGAATTTGCCGCTGATATGGAAGTTTTCTTTACAGATAGTCATCTAAACATGTGAAGCCAACTACACTGTGGTCCCCAAAGCCTCTCCTGTGGATGGATAGTTGAACTGAAATGTGCTTGGTCCCAATAATCTGGTTTAGCTTTCATAATGGAATACCTAACTCTGATTCTGGAGCCTGTTCCAGGATCAAACCTGGGGCCTTGTGTATGTTCAACTCAGGCTCAACTGAGCTCCCTACCAGCCCCCATCCCAGAGTTTTGAAAACTAACATGAATTTTCTTCCATCTTTTTCCCAAACCCAAATTCTCAGCTTCTTCTATAGTAACCAATGCCTAGGATCCCTTCAAAGGCTCTCCAACTTCCTCTAGACAAATCAGTCCATATTCTCATAAGATGCACCCTTCAGGTATGAACACAATACTCAGAATATGGTCTGCTTGACTAAATATCTGCTTGATATTTAGGAGAGGAACACAAAGGTGTAACTTCTCTGAACATTTAAAATACTATCTATTGAAATGGAAAAAATATGGTCTGCTCAGTTGCAGATCATAATTTAATCTGAATGACTATACTTCCATTGAAAGATTAGATACAAAGTTTAGTCCAACAACCAACATTAAGCCTTAAATAGGTTGAAAACAATGCTGTAAAGAGCATTTATGAAAGATGTTTAAATCAAGTTGAGAGATCTTAGCTTCTCTTTAGGACGGTAGGTGGTCTCTTTTTTAAAAAAATATTTTTTGTTATTGTAAAGGTGATGTACAGAGGGGTCACAGTACGTAAGTCAGATAAAGAATGTATTTCTCTTTGGACAATGTCACCTGTTCCTTTGTTCTCTCCCAGTTTTTCCCTCCCGTCCCCACCCACAAGTTATATAGCTCATTTTCCACATAGGGGCGGTAGGTGATTTCTTTGTTGAACTCAAAAAAAAAAAAAAAAAAAAAAGCCCAAATGGGAGTTGGAGAGAAAGGCTCAGGGTGCTGGCGCCACCATCTGCAATGTCACCGAGTACCCTGAGGTGCCCTCTTCCCTCCCAGCCCTAGATCCCTGCTCTGCCTATGTCAGTCTGAATGATCCCTGGAGGAACACTGAACATCAGCTGGATGAGTCTCAAGGCTCCCCTGCATGTGACAGCCATGTGGACGGAGAGTGGTACCGCTTCACAGGCATGGCAGGTGATGCCATGCCCACCTTCTGCGTGCCAGAAAACCACTGTGGAACCCATGCCCCTGTCTGGCTCAATGGCAGCCACCCTGTAGAAGGTGATGGCATTGTGCAGCGCCAGGCCTGTGCCAGCTTCAAAGGGAACTGCTGCCTGTGGAACACCACGGTGGAGGTCAAGGCTTGCTCCGGAGGTTACTATGTGTATCGATTGGCTAAGCCCAGTGTGTGCTTCCATGTCTACTGTGGCCGTGAGTACTGAAACCCAGTTATGATGACAATAGCATCTCAGTCGAAGCAAATTTCCTTTGGGACCCATGATACATCCATATCATGATTTCAGACATCTATTCTTAGAACTTCTGAAAACTTCCTACAGAAATAGAAAGGGGAAGGAACTACCAGTTTTATCAGTTCTATTTTCTGTGTGTGTGTGTGTGTGTGTGTGTGTGTGTGTGTGTGTGTGTGTGTGTGTGTGTGTGTGTGTGCTAATACTGGTGTTTGCACTCAGGGCCTAGATGCTGCTCCTTAGCTTTTTGCTCAAAGCTGGTGTTCTACCACTTGAGCCTCATCTCCACTTCCAGCTTTGTGGTGGCTAATTGGAGAGTCTCACAAACTTTCCTGCCAGTCTGGCTTTGAACCACAATCCTCAGATTTCAGCATCCTGAGTAGGTAGGATTTTTAGACATATGCCACCAGTGCCCACTTAATTCTTTTTATCTTTTATCTTTTTCCATTCAAACAAAACAGTAGAAATGAAGTGTTAATTTACATTATCTAAATAGTCCTTTTTTTAATTTAAAGGACCCCTTTTTATGTCATCTGTGTTGATAAATTGATAGCTATTCAGACATCCATCTGATAATTGTGCTTACTATCCATTAATTTGTTAAAGTGGCGTCTAATGAGAAGGAGCTTCAGGAAGTCATTTACACCAAGCAAATTTCTGTGTTCTTAATTCCATCAAATCTACATAGTTTTATGTTTTCAATCTTGTAGTACTGGGGATAGAACCTGCAACTCTACTGTGCTAGGCAAGTGTTCTATCCCTGAGCTACATTGTCACATCCTCAGTGCCTATATGTTTAAGTCCATAGAAGAGGAGGACACATCATATCTGGTAATACTCCAAATTTATAAGAACTATATTGCCAGCTACAGGCCTATCGACCTGAAACTGAGAGTCACTGATCTGAAGGTCAGAAGACACCCCCGAGCAATTTGACTCTTTCACACAAGGTCTAAACCATGAGACTTTCCATGCAGATGGCTGGGAACTGGTGCTCGGTGACTATACTCACAAAAGAGCATCTTTATCCTTGTGCAGATTTTTATGACGTCTGTGAGGAGTACTGCCAGGACAGCTGCTCGGACACCGATGAGTGCACATGCCCACCAGGGAGTGTGATAGGCCACGACGGGCAGACGTGTTTTGGTAAGAAACAAGTTGAGGTAGAACTCGGAACTTGTGATCATGGAAACCAATCAAAATCTCTGCCTGTCTCAGGGCTCCATCGTTGACACAGTTTGCCTCTCCAACACTTGCAGTAGTGTTTACCTTTTTAGTTCCTGACTGCAGTTCAAGCCAAGGTTTTGTTGTGACAGCCCCTAGACAGTCTACAGTTATGCTGTCTGCTGTGGTGGCCATTTGCCCCAATGTGGCTGTGGAGGAGTTGAGATGTGTCTAGTGGTTCTTGAGAATCTTACTTCCCTACATTTTAAGTTAAAAACTTACTGATTATTGATTCAATCATTGGAAAACCAAAAATGTGTGGAACAACTTAAGTAACTAAATTATATCTATATTTCCTCAGTGGAAATGCAGATCAAATGTTTCTGATAAAAATTGACATCCAATTGAGATGTGTGATGAATTTATTTCACAGTGTGTTCCAAAAACATGTATTGTTTTCTTATGTGTGCTTCCAGGGCTTCTTCAAGCAGATATAAACAGATATAAAAATTTCAAAGATACCGTTATTTATTGAACTTTTCTTTTTATATCAAAGGCAAACTACATATACACCTCCTCATTGATAATATTTCTTGGATGTCTTTGGCTAGCAAATCACCACACATCTACCTAGGGTCTATAAACATCACTGACATCATGAGTTGTAGGCAGGCTTTTATGTTTAAAACTGACTTTGTCAATTTTAGCTTTTATTATTTTTCACTTAAATATAACAATTATCATAATTTGTTTTCAGTTATATGTATTTTTCAGGAAGAGAGGAGACTATAAGAAAATAATAAAACAGATGTGCATGCCTCCAGATTTAAGAACAGTTAAATTTTGCTTTCTGTTTTAAACACTTACATAGACTTTTACGGATACAAATCAAGTGGTCATTCTCCATCTTCTTTGTCCTCTCACCCGCCAACTGATCACAGTTTGCAAGTTCACTCTGCTCCCTGTCTCTATGCTTTTATTATTTATTTATTGTTTGTGTCCACAATACTATGTGATATGGTAATGGTTTTGGTTTTCTTTCTGTTTTTTGTTCTTATTTTTGAGACAGGATCTCATTAGGTAGCACAGGCTTTGAATTCATGATCCTCCTGCCTCAGTCTCTAGAATGCTGGAATTATAGGTGTGTGTCACCAGGCCCAGCTAACAACACTGTTCAATGGATTCTTCAATTGAACTTAAAAATGACACCTTACTCCATGGGTAAGATGTCCAAGCTATCAGTTACAATCCCAAATAACCATAGCCTGAATAAGTAGAGGTTCAGTTCTCCTTTACATTGAAAACAATTCAGTCTCCAGGTTAGCAGTCCAAGCTTGAAATGGCCTTGAAGGGAGCCCAAGCCCAGGTGTGGCCCTGTCCCTCGCCAGCCGTTCACCATGCCTTTGCAAGCAGCAAGGCAAGGGCTCAGAGGGGTCCTCAGCAACCATAGTTTCCACTTCTACAGCTTCTAAACATTTATTGGTTTGTAATTCTGCCCTGTTTTTTTACCCTTATTTTACTTGCTTTCCTTCCTCTTTCTCTTTCTGGTATTAGTATATATATTCGAATTTCCTGGATTGTTGTGTTATACCTACTCCAAAGACCCTGTTACCTGCTTTGGCCTCTCCCCTGGGGTTCTCATTTATGGTGGACTATCTTCTGCTGCCATCCTTTTCTGTAGCTCTTCACTCTTATCACTGATTTGAGGCAATTTTACTACAAAGTAGGTTTTCAGATGTTTCTGTCAGGCATTACAGACACATTACCAGTCTGGGCCAAATTGCTTATCAGTTTCTCAGTTTACAATCCCCTGACCACATGGGAAATATAAATCTACTTCAGCCATGGCAGGGCCCTGGCATGGGCTTTCCAGTGTTTGTGAAGACTGACTTTTCCCTCCCCTAAACCTCAGGCAGATAGCTTCCTTATTGCTTCCCTAGGCCACCTGGCAAAGTTCTACTTTTCAGTTTAATTGGGAAATACATTAGTCAAGTAATTGATAAAGAAGAGGTTTCTTGAGTATACAGTTCTGGAGGTTCAAGAGCATGGCACAAGCATTGGCTCAGTTCTAGGGAATGCCTCATGGCAGATAGTTTACGCTACAATCACATGGAAGAGGGAGAGATTGCATGATAGACAGAAATCCAGATAACAACTGGAATCACACAAGACCCTCTTCATCCACCTTCAAGGTCCCTGATGACCTCACTACCCAGCTACTCTACTAGGCCCCACCACTCTCATAGCATGCCATGTTGGAGTCACACAAGCACTGGGGTTTACTTAATCCATATCCAAGTCACAGCAAAGGGATCCTGGACTTAAGTAGAATCTCTGTTCTAGTTCATCTCCTTTCTTGGGTCCAAGGCCATGCCCAGATCATGATCCTCCTATTTGATGCTTCCTATCATAGCTAGAAACAGGTGTACACCACTATATCAAGCTCTCAGTTGAGTGCCTTCCACTCAGCAGAGGCATATGAACAACTAACAGGGAGACAAGGTTAGTAGAAATGATGATGCCATATCACAGTGGGTGATTGGGGTGTGCAGAGTTACCAGCAGGAGCTGAGAAGAGGTGGGGAATCTGCTCGGTCTTGGGACAAGGTGAGTCTCTTGGCAGTAGAACAACGGTATTGTTTCTCTTCTACAGATGAAAATGAATGTGAGCAGAACAATGGGGGCTGCAGTGAGATATGTGTAAACCTCAAAGGCTCCCACCGCTGTCAGTGTGGGGTTGGACGTGTTCTAAGGAGCGATGGCAGGACTTGTGAAGGTGAGACCATGAGGAAGGACTCAAGTCCAGAGTCCTAAGGAAGCCACTGGCCCATTGTCCAACATCTGGGAATGTGCCTTAGAGTTAGAGGAGTGACTCGCTGCACAAAAACATGATAGAAAGGATTCACGATCAGCAGGGGGTATTTATGTTGTGCACATAATTCAGTGTTAATGTTGTCTCCCACTTATCAGGAGAGACTTTTTCAGGAGCCACAAGCCACATTTTTATGATGACAATAACACATTTTTTTAAAATTGTGATTAAGTGATTACATAATTTCCCAAATTTCACAGTATTGTGGAATAATGATGCTCATTTAAAGTCACAAGTTCATTCTAACTTTCCTGGAGCAAATTGTCTATCACAGTCTATAACATATAACGGTGTACACTATACACCATACATGTGATCAGCAACATGGGGATATTTAGTAGGGTTCGACCAGATGAGTGGAAGTTCTTTGTTTCTTAAGTCCTGTTAATTTTGTCGTATCACCTAACATTTACGATTTAACATCCACTTATCAGGGAGACTATGTACCATTTGTCTCTTTGCTCTTGGCTTATCTCGCTCAACATGATTTCTTCTAGCTCCATCCATTTCCCTGCAAATGCCATTATTTTTTCATTTCTAATCACAAGCCACATTTTTAATAGAGAAATTGAATTGAACTATTCCATGGTTTTCAAGCTTAGATATAGTCTTAGATCGCATAAGATTTGTTAAAGTGCAAATTCTGGTTCAGGGGGCCTGGATGCAGGTCAAGACAATTACCTCTGCAAATAACTTGTAAATGACATGTGCATTACTGGCCCAGGAAGCAGAGCTGGGAGCAGGGTGAAGCTGAAGATCACTAGTCTTCCACAAAGAACCCAGGTGTGGATAGGGCCTTACAGTTCATGAGGCTTTGTTTTGTTTTGTTTTGTTTTTGTGCCAGTACTGGGCTTGAAACTCAGGGCTGAGCACCATTCCTTAGCTTTTTTGCTCAAAGCTGGTACTCTATCACTTGAGCCATAGCTCTACTTCTAGCTTTTTGCTAATTAATTGAGGATAAAAGTCTCTCATATTTTTTCCTGCCTAGGCTGACTTCAAACCATGATCCTCAGATCTCAGACTCTTGAGTAGCTAGGATTATAGGTGAGCCATGAACACCTGGCTAACAGTTCATATTTCTAACAAGTTCCATAGGTGATTCTCCCTGTCTTACAAGTTTGGGAAATTGGTTTTCATGAGGTTGCTATCCCTATGTATGCTTTGCATTTATTAAAGATTAGCATATTTTTTGGAGATAAATAAAATTATCTACTTTTAATAGCAGAGATGTTATATACATTATATGACTAAGGAACAAAAAAAAGAGTTCCTGATATACATCAAGTAATTGAAATATAAATTGTTTTCTGTTTTCTATTTTTACTTTTTTATTTATTTTTGGTGCTGGTCCTAGGCCTTGAACTCAGGGCCTGGGCACTGTCCATGAGGTTCTTTGTCTCAAGGCTAGTGCTCTACCAGTTGAGCCACAGTTCCATTTCCGGCCTTTTCTGAGTAGTTTATTGGAAATAAGGGTCTAATGAACTTTTCTGCGCAGGCCTGCTTCAAACCACCATCCTCAGATCTCAGACTCCTGAGTAGCTACAATTATAGGTATGAGCCACCAGTGTCCAGCTGTATTTTTATTTTTTAAGTTGATATGATTTATAGAACACCACATGATGTTTCAATAATCTACTATTATTGCACGAAACTTAGACAGTGTCCCCACTCTAAGACACATTTACCTTTGCAAATCATTACAGCTAAAAATTCACACTTCTACTCTCATAAATGTGAATTTTCCTCACAGTCATAGCAGAGAGTGACATGGAAAGATCAGTAGCTTGACTGTCATTATATACAAAAGACATGATTTATCCTACAGGATAACTGATTTGTGAATCAATAGAACTATACTACTGCTTACAAGAATAGACTTTTTTCTTGTTAAATTCAAAATAATATTACCACAAAAAATGGTTAAGTATCACAATTTTCCCATGTAACAAAGTTTACAATGTTATATACTATCCCTTTATAGCAAAGTTAAGTGTATTTTAAATTTTATTGACTAAGGATATTTGCATATTAATAAAACATGTATGAGGAATATTTGTAATTATTCATGAATATGTTATTAGAACTATTATCGTTAATCCTCATAACCAGAAGTTATTACTTATGAATTATATATGAATATATATTTTAGGAGTGATAGTGCCATTTGAAACTTAGATTTTATTGATAGTCTGAACATACTTTTGTAGTAGGACTATTAAAATCTTTTTTGTTTATCTTGTATATATTTTATAGTTTCGGAGTTTGCACTCATGGGTCACACTTGCTAGGCAAAGTGCTTTTGCTCTGATTACTTTTGAGATGAGATCTGTTTTTTGACTAGGCCAGCCTGAACCACAATCCCCAATTTATGCTTCCCTCGTAGCGGAGCAGGTACATGCTACCACTCCCAACTTTCTCTGTTCACAAACTTGTTTATTCCAGGCTGGCCTGGAACTTAGGTCGTCCCAGCCCCATCTTCCCATGTAGCTGGGGTGACAAATCTGTGTCATTGTGCCCAACTATTGGTTGAAATGATGTGGGGAGTAATCTGGAAAACTTTTTGCCCAGTAAAAAGTTTAACCTTAAATGTTTTCTTGCTATTGTTTCTAACATATTTATAAGATATTTCTTTGTTACTTTGTATGTCCCTCCCCCACGGTATAACCCCTGTTTTCACTGTATTTGATGTTGGTATAATTTGGGGAGGGGAAGGGAAAAAAACAAATTGTTTAAATAGGGATACAGGCGGACCCATTGCAACAATGAGATGTACAAGACGTTATGTCAAAAAACAAACTTTACAACTTTGGTGGTGGGAGGGGGGAGATGGGAAGGGATGGGAAGGGGAAACAAAGGAAGAGGCAACAATGCTTGATAAGAAATGTACTCTTTACCTTGCCCATGTAATTGTAACCTCTCTGTACAGTATTTTCACAATTAGAAAAAAAAGTTTAACCTTGATCCTCTTGATCTCCACCTTCTGATTAGTTTATAGACATGTTACCAGAACCTGGTTTAATTATATTTTTAAAAAATAATAATTATATCTTTAAAATTATATCTTTTAAAAAATAATAAATGATCCTTTTAAATTTTAAGTAATTTTTACTGTTTTATTAGAAAGCATAAAGAAAATGCAGAGATAACAAAATGGCCCATAATCCCTTTTGCCAGATAATTCCATTCCAAACATTTAGCTCTATCCTCCTGAGAGACTTAAATCCTTCGAAGTAATTTAGATTTTCAGTGTATTTTGTGCTTTGGATTTTGGGGCCTGAAATCTGTGTGGTCATTTAATGTGAACCTTTTGTTTTACAAATATTGAAATTACAACTTAGAGAAACAAAATGACATGAAAAAGGTTATTTGGGGTTAGGGTGTAGCTCAGTAGTAGAATACTGCCATGTGTGAGACCCTGGGTTCCATCTCCCAAAGTGCAAAAACAAATTCTATTATTATTACTGATTTCAATATCTTAAAGCATATGTTTTATTTTTTCCACCATTGTATATATGATTTTAGCTATTTTAAAAGTTTATAAACTTTGCTTATGTCCTTTTGAAATATATAGATTTATAAACAGGTAATACCTAATGTCTTCTAAGTTTTGCAAAGACTAATTCATTGAGAATTTATTTTTTATAAAAGAATAACTTTATAAAAGTTGAAACATTCACTTCCATTTTTTTACCTAGAAAAAATATCAGCAAGCTTCTCCCATAAAGGCTAGATGATAAATATTTTAGACATTGTACACCATACAGAATCAGTCAAAACTACACAACTCTGCCTTTGTAGTGAGAAAACTGCCACAGACAATAGGTAGATAAGTGGTCATGGCTGTGTGCCAATAACTATTTATAACAATGTGTAACAAGTTAGAGTGACAACCCCTGACCTGGAAGATGATAACCTGGTCCCACAAGGTTGTTGTGGTTGTTGTTGTGGTAGTAGTAATAATAATAATAGTAATTAATAATTAGTAATAATAATTATTACTACTACAGTGCTGGGGATTGAACCTCAGGGCCTTGCACATTCTAGGCAAGCACTCTATTCTTGAGCTACAGCCCCAGTCCCCAAGCCTCATTTTATAGTGTGTCATCGTCAGCCAAGATGCTTTAACCCTAGCCCTCTGGTTCCTAGAAATTCTAGAAGATGGGCCAGTGATCCAGCCAGTGAGCAGCAACTCTGTCCACCAGCTCATCCAGTTGAATTTATACCCAGTCCTTTTTCATCAATAATACTCTATAAAATTCAAACTAATTAAATGTTAGAGCAACTATAAAATGGCTTTGGGGGTCTTATTCCTAAATGCCTATGATCTCAGTCCAACCATGAGAAAGAAATCAGACAAAAGTGAATACCCAAATTGAAATGCCTGAGCAGCTTACATGGGGAGCTGGAATTTGACAATGGCTGCTTATAGTTTGTAGCCATAACATTTATTTTTTTTGGGGGGGGTCCAGTTGTGGGGCCTGAACTCTGGGTCTGGGTGCTGTCCCTCAGCTCTTCAGCTCAAGGCTAGTGCTCTACCACTTGAGCCACAGCGCCACTTCTGGCTTTTTTCTTTTTGCTTATGTGGTGCTGAGGAATCAAACCCAGGGCCTCAGGCATGCAAGGCAAGCGCTCTACCACTGAGCCATCTTCCCAGCCCCTGTAGCCATAACATTTAACTAATATTTTTGCCAGGTTGTCTACAAATCTCCATCACCAGGCCAGATGCCAGGGATACTGCTGTAAAATAAGGAACAATTCCTGCTGTACATGTGGGAGCTTGTGAGGAAGAGGGCTGATTCCCTTTTGTGTTGGTCTCCACTGCAGATATTAAAGGATGCCACAGCAACAATGGTGGCTGCAGCCACTCTTGCATAGAATCTGAGAAAGGCTACCACTGCGAGTGTCCCCGAGGCTTGGTGCTGTCCGACGATAACCACACTTGCCAAGGTAGAACATGGATGGTCCCCATCCACCCCATTTATATTTCCCTTCCCTGAACCCCTTAACCCTCCCCTCCCAAGTGCACCAGACTCTCCTCTTTCCCAACACTAGCTCTTTGAGTAGCCACCTCTGATGAATCATTCAAAAGAGAATATCTCTGCAGAATTACAAAATGCTCATCTTCCTTTGTTGTTTATACCTGATTTTTCTCTAAATTTCTATGGCTAATAGTACAGCTAATAGCAGTTTGGAAGAATAAGACAAATAAGGAGAGTTTCATAAAGCTTAGTTGAAGTGTTGGGGAATGGCTTCTCTCAACAATGCTCCAAAGACTGTATTCTTCTAGTTCACTACTCCAGCAAATGTTTAATGTCCCTTCTGTCTGACTTCTTTATATTTTATGTTGTTATAATATATCCTCACATACTGGATTGTGACAGGCCTTTCAGGGTGTGCAAAGTCTAGAGAAGTGAACATCTACGGAAAAACAATCTTTTTTTTATAGTAAGTTGAAATGGAATTTATAGTCAGAGTTTACAACCTTACCAAGCAGTGCAAGGACAATTTGGAAGTCTTCTCTGAAAGCACTAACACTGTTTATTACCTATGTTTTATAGGGCAATAATTAATGGTGAAATGAAAGCAGGACTGTGTGTCATTTAAGCTTATATCAAAGCAATGCTTTTCTTGAATTGCCAATAAATTGTGTTGGTATTAAATGTTAATCCTTTAGGAATTTTACTTGTGGAGTATGCTAACCATATTTTGTACCAACTGTTTGTTTAATTGACAGTTGAATACAAGACTCCTATTTTACAGAACAATATATTAAGCATGGCACCCATGGCTCATGCATGCAATCTTAGCTACTTAGGAGATTGAGATCTGAAGATCATGGTTTGAAGACAGCTTGGGCAGGAAGTCCATGAGACTCCTGTCTCCACTTAACCACCAAAAAACTGGAAGTAGAGCTGTGGCTCAAGTGGTAAAACACCAGCCTTGAACAAAAGAGCCAAAGGACAGTGCCCTGGGTTCCAGCCCCAGTAGCACAGGCACACACACACACACACACACACACACACACACACACACACCCTAATATACTTGAGGGGTAATAAATGGTCGTAATTCTGAGAGTTAGGAAGTCTAGTCACACACACACACACACACACACACACACACACACACACACACACACACACACACACACACACACACACTAATATACTTGAGGGGTAATAAATGGTCGTAATTCTGAGAGTTAGGAAGTCTAGTCCCATTGGTGGAAGAGAGAACAAAAAGTACAGAAGTGGTTGGGAATGTGACTTAGTGGTAAAGTGTCTGCCTAGCATGCATGAAGCCTTGAGTTCAATTCCTCAGTACCACATAAACAGAAAAAGCCAAAAGTGGTGCTGTGGCTCAAGTGGTAGAGCACTAGCCTTGAGCGCAGAGAGGCTCAGGCCCTGAGTTCAAGCCCCAGGACCAACCAAAATATAAAGTACAGATTGGGGCTGGGAAGGTGGCTCAGTGGTAGAGCACTTGCCTTGCACACATGAGGTCCTGGGTTCGATTCCTCAGCACCACATAAGCAAAAAAGAAAAAAGCCGGAAGTGGCGCTGTGGCTCAAGTGGTAGAGCGCTAGCCTTGAGCTGAAGAACTGAGGGACAGCACCCAAGCCCAGAGTTCAGACCCCACGACCAGACCCACACACACACACAAAAAAAGATGTATGAGAAACTATTCCCACCCCCCCCGCAGAATACCTCCTTTCTCTTCCTCCCAACCCAGGTCTCCCTTTCTAACATCAGTCTCCTCTTTCACAGTTCCCGTGTTGTGCAAGTCAAGTACCATTGAAGTGAGTGTCCCAAGGGAGCTGGTTGGTGGCCTGGAGCTCTTCCTGACTAACACTTCCTGCCGAGGAGTGTCCAATGGCACCCATGTCAACATCTTCTTCTCTCTCAAGACATGCGGCACTGTGGTGGAAGTAGGTCTGCCTTGTGAACACTAGGAGAAGGACAGGAATGCAGCATGGCTCGTGTTATACATGAAATACTTCCACGTAACAGAATTGACTCACGCCTGTAATCCTAGTTACTCAGGAAGCTAAGATTGGAGGATCAGGGTTTGAAGTCAGTCCAAGCAGACAAGTCCAAAAGACTTTTATAGCTAATTATCCAGCAAAAAGCTGGAAGTGTGGCTCAAGTGATAGAATGCCAGTCTTGAGGGAAAAAAGCTAAGTGAGAGAGTACAAGGCCTTGAGCTCAAGCTCCACTACTGGTGTGAGAGAAAGAGTTACAAAAAGAAAGGAAAAAAACTAAGCTGAAAATATGTTATTCATTTAACAAGTATGTTATTAAGCACCTGTCCAGGGCTGGGCAATATAAGGAAGCGAATTAGGAAGAATGCTGTTGATCCTTCTCTCCAGTGGCCCTAAGTCCCCCAGGTGTACAGACACATTGATGTAGTAGTACAGAGAGGCTGGCTGGGTCCCCTCTCATCAGCTCATCTGACTGGAAGAAAAGGTTTATTTCGAGATGGTGGTTTATTTGTAGAGCAGTAATGAGTGCATATACTGAGCCAGGTTGAGGGGAAAAGTTTATTCTTTCAGCCCTGTGCTGGAGAGCACTGGAGGCAATTCCTGCCATAAGAAACTCACATAGCAACACTGAAATGACAGCGCATAGAATGTCAGTAAGGGATGAACTGTGAAACCTCAGAGCTCCTAGGAGTCCAAGAGGCCCCCTCTCTCAAGGGGCTTGGACTGGGGCAAAAGAGGAGGTCTTACACAAGCAGAGAGGGGGAAAAAGAAAGAACCTTTCAGATGGGGAATAAATGAGCAAAGTCTCTGAGAGGAGAGTGGGTGTGCCTGGCTGAGATGAATGTGCAGTGCAAGAATTCCCGCCTGACAAGGAATACACACTGGAAAATGAAATTAGAAAGTACATGGGATGGAGAATGGGTCAAAGACCAGCCTGTATGCAAGGGAGAGGCATCCAGGTTTGATCTCACAGAGGTGGGGATAACCAGGGACAGAGGAGATGGAACTGATTGTGTGCAAGATGGATAGACACAGATGATGCAGCTGCAGGTCAGTGCAGAAGCCTGAGCCATCATCTGGGCAAGTGAGTATTTGTTTACACATCTCACTAAGTAAAACCTTGAGGGCTAATCAGACTTGGGGTAAGAGGCCAACTGTGTGGATTCTCGCCATGGATGAGCCAGTGTGAATGCCCCATTGCAGGCTGGAAGCATTCTGGTATACAGCCCCGTGGGGGCTGCTGTAAAGAGCCAAAAAGCATCTACAATGTGGTAGCACTGAGGTCCCAGGGTGGGAGACTCCAGCGTAAGCTTGTGCTGTAGCAGAATCCCCAGGTCCAAAACTCTGAAAAAATAACACATGGATGCTGGCCTCTCCTAAGATAACAGAGCTTGGAATGTGCGGATTCTGCATGAATCTGTTTTTATGAGTAATGCTCCAAGGGAATGTGTGGGCTGACCAAAAAGTAGTAAGTAAAATTTCTTTTTTTTTTTTTTTAATCGGTTGTGGGGCTTGAACTCTGGGCCTGGGCGCTCTCCCTAAGCTCTTCAGCTCAAAGCTAGTACTCTACCACTTGATCCACAGCGCCACTTCTGGTTTGCTGGTGGTTTATTAGAGTAAGAGTCTCACGGACTTTTCTGCCTGTGCTGGCTTTGAACCGTGATCCTCAGATCTTAGCCTCCTGAGTAGCTAGGATTACAGGGGTGATCCACCAGCACCTGGTAGTAAGTATAATTTCTAACAGTTGGGAGCAAGGCGGGGGGGGGGGGGGGGAAATCCAATAAAATAAATACTTTTAAACTGGGCACTGGTGGCTCATACCTGTTATCCAAGCTACTCAGGAGGTTGAGATCTGAGAGTCATGGTTCAAAGCAGGCATGAAAGTCTATGAGCAGAAGTGAAGCTGTGGTTCGAAGTGGTAGAGAGCTAGCCTTGAGCACAAGGCTCAGTGATAGTACCCAGGCCACAGGGCCTGGACAGGCACCAAAAATAAATAAGTAATTTTATTTGAAAAGGTTTAGTGTCCATAGTCTCAGCTACTCAACAGAAATGGCAAAAGAATCTCTTGAGCCCAAGAGTTCAAAGCTAGACTGGACAACACTGAGATAACAACTCAAAAACAGTAGAGAAAAAATTAAAGCTCTGGAGGTGTAGGCAACAAAATCTGTAATGTGTTTTGATGTACCAGATGTTTCTAAAAAGGGAGATAATTCTAGAAATAAGCCTAAGCTCTTAACTTGTCCTGGCCTGGCACAGGTAGTGGAGGATAAAATTGTGGCCAGCAACCTGGTGACAGGTGTCCCCAAGCAGACCCCGGGGAGTAGCGGGGATGTCATCATCCGCACCAGCAAGCTTCTGATCCCTGTGACCTGCGAGTACCCGCGTCTCTACAACATCTCCGAAGGCTACGTTCCCAACCTCCGAAATGCGCCCCTAGAGATCATGAGCCGCAACCACGGCATCTTCCCCTTCACGCTGGAGATCTTCAAGGACAACGAGTTCGAGGAACCCTACCGGGAAGCCCTACCCACACTCAAGCTCCGGGACTCCCTCTACTTCGGCATTGAGCCCCTGGTGCACGTGAGCGGCCTGGAAAGCTTGGTGGAGAGCTGCTTCGCCACCCCCACCTCCAAAATGGATGAGATCCCCAAGTACTACCTTATCCGCGATGGGTAATTACGCTGCTTGATGTCTCCTGAATTCACCCATCTAGACCTTAGGACACTCCCAGAGGGTCCTCACTAGTCACGTCTGGAGGTGGAGGTGAAAGGGGAGAGAGAGGGAAGTCAAAAATGACTCCAGGGAGTCTAGCTCGAGTAACTCCCCACATGCCACTGAGAAAAGACATTATATAAAAGAAGTAGATTTGAGATTTTAAAGAAGATTGAGTTTGATCCTACAAAGTAATATACTGAATGTGTATGGTGTGTGTGTGTGTGCATGCCAATCCTGGGGCTGGAACTCAGTAGCTAGACATTGTCTTAGTTTTTCTATTCAAGGCTGGTGCTCTACCACTTGAGCCACAGCTCCACTTCCAGCTTTTTGCTGGTTAATTCACAATGAGAGTCTCTTGGCTTTGTCTCCCCAGCTGGCTTCAAACTTTGATCCTCAGATCTCAGCCTCCTGATATACTGAGTAACTTTAAACTTGCAATACCTATAAGTGGGCAGTTGGAAATGAGCAGCAGGCTCAGAAACTAGGTCAAGACTAGAGGTAAAAGACAGTGCATCACCCTGCTTTATCACTGAAATTGAAGGGCCTGCTAGCCTGCTCAAAGAGGGCAGGAGTGTGTGAGGCACACACACTAAGCCCTTCGTTCTGGAAAGAGCAGAAGAAAACAGCAAGTATAGACTCCCTTTTTAAGAAATTTGCAAGTAGCTAAGCATGGTGGCTCAAATATGTAATTCTAGGAAGTAGATATAGGGGATTGTGGTTTAAGACCAGCCCAGGCAAAATGTTCACAAGACTCCATCTCAACCAGTGGCTGAGCACCATAGTATTAAGCCCATGGTGTTAAGAATGCTAACTATTCCTAGAAGCATGAATAGGGAGATTTCAGTCCAGGATAGCCTGGGCATTAAGCCAGACCATATCTTAAAAAGTAACCAATGCAAAAAAGGACTAGTGTAGTGGCTTAAGTGGTAGAGCCCCTGCCTAGCAAAGGCTCTGAGTTCAAATACCAATACAATGCAGCCAAAAAAAGGAAGTTTGGTAGGGAGACAGTGAAGCAGTAAGACAAAATATTTGGTAGACTCTAAGAGAAGAAAAAGCATACATTTTTAGGTTCAAATCCATTGACTAGCTTTGATTCATGATCTTTCAGGTCTCCTGAGCAGTTAGGATCACATGCTAATATTAATCATTCTTTTTTTTTTTTTTTTTTTTTTTTTTTTTTTTTTTTTTGCCAGTCCTGGAGCCTGAACTCTGGGCCTAGGTGCTATCCCTCAACTCATCAGCTCTTCAGCTTAAGGCTAGCACTCTACCACCTGAGCTACAAGGCCACTTCTGGCTTTTTTTTGTTTATGTGGTGCTGAGGAATCAAACTCAGGGCCTCATGCATGCAAGGCAAGCACTCTACCACTAAGCCACCTCCCCAGCCCCAATATTAATCATTCTTAACACCCATCCCTCAACACCCCTTTTGACCATTTTTGATGAGTTTATTATGCTGTTTTCATACACATATATACTTTGTAAAGTGTACAGTTTGTATGCTCTGAGAAACCATATCCCTAATAATGAATACTTAAAATAGTAATTTGGGGCTAGTCATAAACATACATACATGTGCATATTTATATGTATGCATACCTATATGTTTATATGATGCACAAATGTGTATATATGTGTGCACATATGTATACAAGTATAAATAAGTACATATATATACCCTAAATGTGAGAGAAATGCTATTTACTTTTTTTTTAAAAAGAAGCATATAGTCACAACTCATATAGTGGAAAGGAGTGACCTACAATCTAAAAACTTATGAAATTACACATTTGTTCTTGAGATGCTCAATGAAGTACTGTTCCTTTGTTTAGGCAGTTCTAAGGAACTGCACTATTTAGTTAGTGTGTAGGCATATGTGTGTATGAAAGAGAGAGAAACAGAGGCAGACTGAGAGAGCTGCAAAAGAAAAAAAAAATCAGGGGCTAGGAAGGTGGCTCAGTGGTAGAGTGCTTGCCTTGCATGCATGAGGCCCTGGGTTCGATTCCTCAGCACCATATAAGCAAAAAGAAAAAAACCGGAAGTGGCACTGTAGCTCAAGTGGTAGAGCACTAGCCTTGAGCTGAAGAGCTGAAGAACAACGCCTAGACCCAGAGTTCAGGCCCCATGACTGGACCCCCCCCCCAAAAAAAAAAAGAAAGAAAAAAATCAGAGACAAGAACTGGGAAGCTGGACTGGGAATGTGTGTTAGTGGTAGAGTGCTTATCTAGCATCCATGAAGCCCTGGGTTCAATTCCTCAGTACCACATTTTTTTTAAAAAAAGATAGAAGGGCTGGGAAGGTGGCTCAGTGGTAGAGTGCTTGCCTTGCATGCATGAGGCCCTGGGTTCGATTCCTCAGCACCACATAAGCAGAAAAAGCCAGAAATGGCCTGTGGCTCAAGTGGTAGAGTGCTAGCCTTGAGCTGAAGAGCTGAGGGACAGCGCCCAGGCCCAGAGTTCAGGCCCCATGACTGGCAAAAAAAAAAAGATAGAAGTGGCACTGTGGCTCAAGTGATAGAGTGGTAGCCTTGAGCAAAAGCAGCTCAGGAACAGTGCTCAGGCCCTGAGTTCAAGCCCTAGGACTGGCAAAAAAAGAAAAAAAAAGAACTGGAGCCAAGCACTGGTGGCTCACGCCTGTAATCCTAGCTTGAGGCTCAGGAGGCTGAGATCCAAGAATCACAGTTCAAAGCCAGCCCGGGCAAGAAAGTCTGTGAAACTCTTATCTCCAATTAACCAGCAGAAAACCAGAAGTGGTGCTGTGGCTCAAGTGGTAGAGTGCTTCCTTACCTTGAGCTGAAGAGCTCAAGAGATAGCACCCAGGTCCAGAGTTCAAGGCCTATGGCTGAACAAAAAAAAAAAAAAAAGAACTTGGAAACCATAGTGGAAGACCTGGTTTGTAAGCTGGCAGGCAGCAGTCCAAGTCTCCAGACAAGAGATACAGGAGATAACTGGCTCTCTGCCTCACCCTCTGACTGACCTTGGCCTCCTCCAGTTTCTGCTTTTGCCAGAGAGAATTACAAGCAGATCCCAAACTGAGGTTCAGTTTGAACTGATGTTCAGTATCCTGACACCGTTTGTGAAATTTCCTTCCCCACCTTTTGTTCTTATCTGACTCATTGTGATCCTTCAAGATTCTGTAGTTTTTCCCCTCTATACAACCTTCTCTGATTCTATCTCATGGCAAAGTCAAATTACTTTCTTTTTCCTTCCTCCTCAAGCTTTTGTAGAGTGGAGGTCGTTAAATATTTGCCAATAAATTTACTAAATGAGTACTTTAAATAGTAATTTGGGGCTAGTCATAAACACACTTATATGTGCATATTTGTATGTATGCATACCTATATGTTTATATGTGTGCACAAATGTGTGTATATGTGTGCACATAGGTATACAGTACATGTATACATGGGCATGCATATATATATATATATATAAATAAGTACACATATATGTATTTGTGTGTGTATTTTTTTTGTCAGTCATGGAGCTTGAACTCTGGGCCTGGGTGCTGTCCCTCAGCTCTTCAGCTCAAGGCTAGCACCCTACCACTTGAGCCACAGCACCATTTCTGGTTTTTTGTTTTTTGGTTGTTGTTTTTTTTGCTTATGTGGACCTGAGGAATTGAACCTGAGGCCTCATGCATGCGAGGCAAGTACTCTACCACTGAGCCAACCTCCCAGCCCTTGTGTGTGTATTTATGGCAGTACTGGGTTTGAACTCAGAGCCTTGGGTGCTCTTGCTTAGCTTTTTTCCTCAGGGATGAAATTCTGCCACTTGAGACACAGCTCCACTTCTGGCTTTTTGGTGGTTAATTGGAGATAAGTATCTCAAAGACTGAGACTGAGGACCATGATTCAAAGCCAGAAAAAACATGAAACACTTATCTCCAACTAACCAGCAAAAAAGTCAGAAGTGGAGCTATGGCTTAAGTGATAGAGCACCAACCTTGAGAGAAAAAGCCACACACACACACACACACACACACACACACACACACACACACACAAATAATCAGCACAAAATAGGACTGGAGGTGTAGCTCAAGTGAAAAAGTACCAGCTTAGCAAGTATGAGGCCTTCAAAGTTCAAACCACAGTACTACCAAAAAGAAAAAAAAAGATGAATTTAGATACAAGGCATCATTTAAATACGAAGTGTGCTGTTATCATATTATCATGTGACAAACTGTCATGTCATAGATCATATTACTCATCTATTTCTTCAATTTTTGGTGCTGGTGATCAAGCTGAGGATCTGTAAGTTAATTTTTTCTTAGGAAATACAAGAAATAGAAACCATAGCACTTGTTGAGATCATCTCCAGGTTGGTGAAGTCAGGAGCTAGTAGCTACTCAAGTTGAGATATGCTCTCTCTTTTGGGGTCTACTGAATTCATAGCTCTAGACTTTCTAGGCAATAGTACTTTCTGCCTAGAAAGTACCACTTGAGCAAAGATGCCTTAAAAAAAAAACTTTACTGATTTTTTTTTTTTTTTGGTTGGTCACAGGGCTTGAACTCTGGGTTTGGGCACTGTCCCTGTGCTCTTCAGCTCAAGGCAAGTGCTCTACCACTTCAGCCACATCGCCACTTCCAGTTTTCTAGTGGTTTATTGGAAATAAGAGTCTCATAGACTTTCCTGCCCAGGCTGGCTTTGAACCGTGATCTTCAGATCTCAGCCTCCTGAGTAGCTAGGATTACAGGTGTGAGCACCAGCGCCTGGCTTTTACTGAATTTTTTAATGGCACTAAAACAGCAATAAACAGAATGTAGAGTAAGAACCTTGTTTCAGAGTCTCTTATGTCTAACCACACTTCTTCCTGGCTCAGTAGAAAAATTACTACCTACATATAAAAAGTCAACTCTGTCTTGGGAAGAAGAAAAGTTCTTTTAGAACTTAGAATAGAACAAATAATATGAGGGTAATCCCTGGCTTTTTAGGGAAAAAAAAATCAACAATATCCAAGCAATATCTAAAATATCTCAAGGTTCAGCCTTGAGATACACTCAGAAATTGTACTGTAAGCAGTAGACCTAAGCTAAAAAACTTTATCACAGTGTAACTCACCATTATATGTACAAAACGGGCAATTAGAATAACTGTGGCAAGTGTCCCCATTGGAAGCACAAATTCCCTAAGAAACTTCCAGGTGTGCAGGGCTCTTTGATCACAAATTGTGGTTTGTTTACTTTGTAACCTTCAGTGTTCTTGTCTGTCAAGTGTCTGGTCAATATTTATTAAATCTAAGAAAGTCCTCTTCAAACCAATAACAAAAATCATGAAGTCAGAATTCTTGCCCCACATTGCAGGTGAAAGACAGTCTCCTCTCAGTGGACATGGGGCACTGAAACAAATGGTGATGATGACCTAGCGGGCTTGCTGGGCAAGCCTAAGATGCCCCATGGGGGAGGACTGTGTCTCCATATCTTCAGGAATCTCTTTTCTCCTTCCTCCTCAGATAGCTGGGGAACCCCAGCTGCTCCACCTCTCCCTTAGGCCAGATGTGAGGCTCACGCTTGTTTTTCCACCTCTGTGGAAACGATCAGTCTCACCTGCTGTCTCTCTTGCTTTCAGCTGTGTTTCAGATGATTCCGTGAAGCAGTACTCATCCCGAGATCACCTAGTAAAGCATTTCCAGGTCCCCGTCTTCAAGTTTGTGGGCAAAGATCACAAGGTGAGCTAAACACCTTTACCTCATTAACCCTAGACCTAAGCCTTCCTTCTTTGTGTCCCAGAATGCTGACATTTTAAGAATCTGTGCTTAGAGTCTGCAGGACCCCTGGGAGAATATGAAGAAACCAGTGGAGAGGTTTCCCACTTTCATGCATTCACAGTTAACCCACTTCACACATGCACACAACACACACACACACACACACACACACACACACACACACACACACACACACACACACACACACACACACACACACACTAGCAGAGCTATTCAAAGGAAACACCGTAGAATAATTTCAAATCTTTACTGGCAGATACGATGAATAAGCCAGTGTGGAGGCAGGTGTGGTGATGCACACTTTTAATCCCAGCATGCAGAGACAAAGAGGAGGATCTTGAGTTTGGGGGTGGCCTGGGGTTCATAGCAAGAACCTGGAGAGCCAGGAGCTGGTGGCTCACACTTATAATCCTGGCTACTCAGAAGGCTGATCTGAGGATCGTGGTTCAAAGCCAGCCCAGGCAAGGAAAGTCCGTGAGACTCTTATCTCCAATTAACCACCAGAAAACCAAAAGTGGCACTGTGGCTCAATTGGTAGAGCACTTGCCTTGAGCTGAACAGCTGAGGGACAGAGTCCAGCCCCAGAGTTCAAGCCCCAGGACGAAAAAAAGAAAAAAAAGAAGAAAAAAGAACCTGGAGAGAAGAGTGGGGGAAGGAGGGAAAGAAGGAGATGAAAGAGGAAGGAAAAGAGGTAGGGAGAAAGGGAGGGAAGGAGGAGGAAGAAGGAAATGAGGGAGAAAAGCCAGTGGGGCAGTCAGTTACATAGATAAGAAATGAACAGAAAAGACAAATAATGAAATGGGAAGAGAAAATAGTGCTTTAAAATGCCAATTGTAGTGGGGTGCTGATAGCTCACGCCTGTAATCCTAACTACTCAGAAGGCTGAGATCTGAGGATTGCAGTTCAAATCCAGCCCAGGCAGAAAAGTCCGTAAGACTCTTACCTCCAATAAACCACCAGAAAACCCAAAGTGGTACTGTGGCTCAAATGGTAGAGTGCTAGCCTTGAGCTGAAGAGCTGAGGGACAGTGCCAAGGCCCAGAATTCAGGCCCCACAACCAACAACAATAACAACAAAAACCAATTGTAAGATACCACTTTTTGCATATTAAATTGAGGAAAATTATGAATTGCAATGTTTTCAAGATTCTAAAGAGAAGTTTACAATATCTGTGTAAATTGACACACTTTCTAGAAAGCTACATGACAATATCTAATAAATCATTATCTAATAATAGTCATTAAGTCATGAATTCTCTTATCTACTAATTCCAATTCTATAAGTTTCTCAAAAACAAAGTTTAAAAAAAAGTGGATATATATGTTGTGTTGTCTTAAGGAGGGCATGAAAAAAAACCCAAACTAATAGACCTAAGGAGTCCATATAACATACTAATTTGATGCACTATCAAGCAGATAAACATGGGAAAGAAAAAAGCCTGTTACAACAGTTAAAACCATCATAACAATGTATGTGCATATAAAACATGCATTAAAAATCCACTGCTATCTCCTTGGATAAAGGCTATGAGGCTGTGCAGGGAGGGCCACAGTGACAAGGTGCAAGTTTGGTTGTCCTTGTCACAGTTGTGAGTCGTTTGGAACAAAGGAAGTTTAAGAGGCAGACATCTTTCTTACCCTGCCCTTTGTGTGTGTGTGTCCCGTGCAACATGCCACTTTCACAGACCAGCTGCTGACAAGCATGACTGTCATTAGCCTCTCTAGAAGAAGCCTGAGGCTGCTCTTTCTAAAAAGGACTTGTCCTGGGGCTGGGAAGGTGGCTCAGTGGTAGAGCACTAGCCTTGCATGCATGAGGCCCTGGGTTCGATTCCTCAGTGCCACATAAGCAAAAAGAAAAAAAGCCGGAAGTGGCGCTGTGGAGCAAGTGGAAGAGCTGAAGAGGGACAGTGCCCAGGCCCCATGACCGAACCCAAAAAACAAAACAAAACAAAACAAAACAAAACAAAAAAACAAGAAAGGACTTGTCCTACAGTACCCCCTGTTATTCCTAGCTCTTGTCCCAACCCAGTGTATAGCCTACCCTATGTGTCTCAGCTTCCCCATCTGTAAGGTGGGATGAAGCACCCACCTCATGATTGCTCTTTGGAGTGAGTGAATGTGTGACAGTGTCCTGTATCTGCCATCATGGTGACCCATGGCAGCAGCAGGTCCCTTGTTTGTACTAAGGATCACTACCTTCTTTCCAGGAGGTGTTTCTGCACTGCCAGGTCCTGGTCTGCAGGATGCTGGACGAGCAATCCCGCTGTGCCCAGGGCTGCCACCGGCGCTTGCGACGTGAGGCCGGATCTGCTGAGGACTGGGCCAGGCTGCAGCGTCAGACACTGAGTGGAGGCCCGATCAGCATCGACTGGGAAGACTAGACCCCGCTGCAGGCTGGTCCTTCTCCCCAGACTCCCTAAAGCACCAGAGAACCTTCTAGAACACCTAACTTCCTTAAACCAAGCAGTGTAAGGTTAGACAAATCCCTAGAACCCATTGATGGCTGCTGGTCCCTCACTGGCCAAACACTGGCAAACTAGCCTAGATAGCCTAGATTGCACAGTCAAGGGGTGGCCACAGGCTCCTCCACTTCTCCACTTATTTCTACATTAAATAGTCTGTGAATGGTGCAAAAAGACTTTCAAAGTTAGAAGGTGGATATGATGTTTCAAGTTAGAAACCTAAAAAACAACAAAATTTAAATTGCTACTTAAATTAAAACTCAAATACCCAATGGCTCCTGAATCATGTAAATGTTATTTATACCCTGAAATTTCAATTCCAATTCAACATAGTTATAGGAGACTTGGAAGTTTATTAATAAAAAGCTGTATAATAATAAACTACCATTTGGCTTTCCTCTTGTATAATACTTTCTTCGGAGGTTTTCTTATAGCCTTAAGTGAAATATTTTCACTTAATAAATATTAATAAGCTCATCAAGAAGCATTTAAGTGGTTCAGTGATTTAACTATAAGCAAAGTATGCTCCCATATGCCCTATGAATCAGTAATCAGTACCTTCAGGTCAGCAAGACAATAGAACAAGGCATAAAATTATAATGTACTCTATTTCACAGGTGCTTAGTAAATTTTATTAAAATAAACATAAGCCACAAGAATCAATGATATCTGAAGTTGAATCCAATTTTGTGTGTGTGTGTGTGTGTGTGTGTGTGTGTGTGTGTGTGTGTGTGTGTGTATGTGTATGTGTGTGTGTATCTTGGGGCTTGAACTCATTGCATAGGCAATGTCCCTGAACTTTCATGCTCAAGGCTAGTGCATTACCACTTGAGTCACAAATCCACTTCCTGTGTTTTGATGGTTAATTGGAGATAAGAGTCTCACAGACTTTCTTGCCCCGATTGGCTTCGAAGCATGGTTATCAGATCTCAGTATCCTGAATAGCTAGGATACAGATGTGAGCCATCCACTTCCAGCTCCAATTTCTTGATGTACCAATTCATGTGTTGGCTTTACATAAGATCAGAAAATTTTTCTTTTTAAAAGTGGAAGTAGTAAAATTAGTAAGAGGAAGCAGAGGAGTGACTGAGGCCAGAAGTCAGCAGCCTGTTTCTAAAATGGGGCCATGTGATAAGAGGTTCAGGCTCCTCTGGGCCTTGTAGCCTTTCTTTTAAAAAATTATTTTTGTTATTATAAAGGTGATATACAGAGGAATGATAGTTTATAAGTCAGGTAATGAGTACATTTCTTTTTGGACAATGTTACCTCTTTCTTCATTTTCTCCCTGTTTTTTCCTCCCATCCCCACCCATAAGTTGTCTAGTCCATTTTCCACAGTGTCTAGTGAGTACCACTGCTGCATTTGTTCACCCTTTGTTCCTCCATTTCTGTGCCTCTCCTTCCATGCAGTCTTTGTGACATGACGAATGGCACAGAGCAAGAGCAGCTAAAGACAAGTACAGCACAAGGCTGTGCTCTGAAAAGCTGCACAAAATCTGGCTTTGAACTGGAATTGTCCCAGGGGACTTAGCTGACCAATCTCTCATCTAAGTGGTGGCCTTCTGTCCTCTCCTGGCATCAGGATCACCTGGGGAGCATTTATCAACTAGTAGTGCATAGGCTTGAGCCCAAGAATTCCTCACTGACTTGCTTTACATGGTCCTCAGGTGATCCTAATCTACAGTGGGCTCAGTCACCACTCAGGTGAAAGGTGTCAGTCTCTCCCTCCCATAGTCTCAGGGAGCTTTTCTCAGATCCCAGCCTGACCTTAACACCACTGAGTATCTGGCCCTACCACCAGGGCCAGGCCACCAGAGGAAGAAATGGAAGCTGAGGGGCCTGATTCCACCTCACCTCCACTCCTCCACTGACCTTCAGCAGGTAAGCCTCTGACCCCACCCACCTGCCTTTACTTCTTCAGCCCCAATGGGAATGGGTGGAACTTACCAGTTTGGGTTCTGCTCTTCTAAGTGAATAAAGGAATTCATTCATCTCTTTCCAAGTTTTCTAAAAAGTATGCTTTATTAAATGTGAGGTGATTACTGGCAACTGAAACATGGTCTAGAGGAAAGTCATTGTCTTCCAAATGGTTGGACTCCCCCAAATTTTGCTTATGAGTATAATAACCCATTCCTGGAATCGTAGGGTTTGCTGTCATTAGTCTTTAAGCTGAAAATAGGATTGCCAGGCAAAAGTATCTTGGTCAGGATGTCCAGTGTTGAAATGAAGAACAACCTTCCATCTTTCCATGTTTCCTTTCCACTTGTTTCCTTTCTCTTGCTTTGTAGGATCCAAACTGTTGGAAGGAAGGATGACACACATATACCGCACTACTGCCATTGAGACCACAGCAGTGGGTCACTCAAGCCAGGAAGAGCCACTTGGGCCTCATAACTCTTCTTTTTCCTCTTCTGCACAAATGCAAGCTGCCCGTTGACTGTTCATGAAGGGCCGGCAGCCCAAGGTCCATACAGTATTGAACACAGTGTCAGCCAGAGAATCACAGGCTGCTTGAGAAAGACAAAGAAGCACAAGGGTTAGCAGGGAGAGCCATGCCAGGGTAGAACAGGACAAGATCGTGTATTTCCAAGGATGACATGATACTCAGGGAAGGGCAAGACTGTCATCTGAATACAGATTTAAAAGAAAAAGCCTGCTTTTGTTTTTTGGTGCCAATACTGAGTCTTGAACTCAGGGCCTGGATGTTGTCCTTAGCTTTTTTGCTCAAGGCTGGCACTCTGCCCCTTAAGCCATAGCTGCTTTTCTTTCTTTCCTTCTTTCCTTCATTTCCTTCCTTCCGTTCTCTTTCTTTCATCCTTCCTTTCTCTTTCTTTCATCCTTCCTTTCTTTCTTTTTCTTTCTTTCTTCCTTCCTTCCTTTCTTTCTTTCTTTTGTGGTTAATATAATTGAAGGTAAGAGTCTCATAGACTTTCCTGCTTTTTTTTTAAACTTGTGCCTGTCCTGGAGCTTGAACACAGGGCCTGGGCATTTTGTGATCAAGGCCAGTGCTCTACCATTTGAACCATAGCTCTACTTCCAGTTATGTTTTGGTGCTTAATTGGAGATAAGAGTCTCATGGACTTTCCTGCCTTGGCTAGCTTTGAACTATGATCCTCAGATCTTTAGCCTCCTGAGTAGCTAGGATTATAGGTATGAGCCACCAATGCCCAACTAAATAATAAAAGTGTTTTCAGATAAGTTCCTATCCAATTTAATAGAGTATACTGTAAGATGCCCTCTTTTTCCTGGACCCCTGTTCAAAATCATCTGAACCTCCCATACCATTATATAGAATTCTCCTTAGAGAACACTGTTGTGTTTCCTAGATCTTTCCCTGTGTGAGATGTAAATCATTTTTGGTTATTACTATCTTAAATATCAGAGGTACAGAAGGAAAAGAGATCATCTCCAAGTCAGGGATCTCAGAGTTTTGACTAAGAGGTAGTCAGGATGGACAGGTCAACAGTAGTTGTACCACACCATGATGAAAAAGAACACAAGGTGGTGTGGATACCCACAGAAAGGATCACTGTCCCTTGAGGTAAGCATTCTCAGGAATATATCTTAGAGGAAATATTAAATGGACTCAGCTGAGAATAAAATCAATATATAATCAATCAATTGTATCAGTAATGTTTAGCAGTTATCAAGAACTGACATGACCATAAAAATCAAGAAAACAATTCCATTTACAATAGCATTAAAAAGAATAAAACATGGGCTGGGGATGTGCTTGCCCAGCATGCATGAAACCCTCAGTTTGATTCCTCAGTAGCATGTAAACAGAAAAAAGGTGGAAGTGGTGTTGTGGCTCAAGTGAGGTACAGTGCTAGCCTTGAGCAAAAAAAGCTCAGGGACAGTGCTAGCCTTGAGCAAAAAAAGCTCAGGGACAGTGCCGAGGCCCTGAGTCCAAGCCCCAGGACTGACAAGAAAAATAAATTTAAAAAATAAAAATAAAAACGATAAAACAGAGTAAGCTTAAAACTATAAGATTTGTGCTATAAAACTTTAAAGAAGTTAAGGAAGACCTAAAAAGAGATGAAGACATTCAGAATTTTGTTCACTGGTCACAAACAAAGGGGCAGTAGTCTTCAAATTGATCTGCAGCATTAAGAAAAAGTTCTATCAAAATCACAACTGTCCTTTCTTGCAGAAATCAACTTATGCCAAAATTTAATAGAAACGCGTTCAAAATGATCTTGACAAAGAACAAGATTCTAGTTCCTTGATTTCAAATTTTACTACACAATTATAATAAAGATTGTATAATAATTATAAATTATAATAATAAAGATTGTATCTACTGGCATAGATCAATGAAATAAAATTTAACGTCCAGAACTAAATGCTTACGTTTATGGTCAACTGATTTTTGACAGAGTACAAAAGAATAGTCTCTTCAACAAATGGTATGTAAACACCTGAGTATCAATATGGAAAAGAATGAAGTTGGATCCCTTTCTTATATACAAATGTTAACCCAAAGTGGATCATAGACCTAATTAGGAGAGTGACAACAATACAAATTTTAGAAGGAAACAAAAAAAGAATGAAACATGGATACATTGTACAGTATAGACAAACCTTGCTAAGTGAAAGTAATTGTTCACAGAAGAACACATAATAGGACTCCATTTGTATGCAGTGTGCACCATGGGCAAACTACAGTGGTTGAAAGTACATTTGTGGTTGCCTTGAGGACTTAGGAGGGTCCCATCTGGGGAGGATGACTATGTCCTGAAATTGATTGTGGAGCTGATTGCATAATTCTGCGAACAGATCCAACAAGCATTTAAATGGGTGAATTGTAGTTTAAACATTTGTTTCAACAACACTAGCAAGTAAATGAGCCATATGTCTCAAGCAGAGGAGCCTGAAGGGGACAAAAGGAATGAACCATTCACCCAAGTAGTGTGCAGGGAATCAGAAGAGAATTCCAGCAGATCCAAAATGGTGCTGAAGGAACAGCCTGCAGCTGCAACAGAAAGAGCATGCATGTCAAACTAAATTATTGAATGTCTTTGATTGGGTGTGGAGACTACCAGGTTCCCATGGTAAGAACATGGAGCTGATCTGAATGGAGAAAATGGATTGGAGGGACCCAGAGACTCGGTTACTGTACTGCTATAATCAGGCAAAGCCAGCTGCTAGTGGCTCATGCCTATAATCCTAGCTACTCAGGAGTTTGGTTTGAAGTTAGCCTAGGCAGAAAAAGGTTGTGAGATTCTTAGCTCCAATTAGCCACCAAAAAGCTGTAAGTGGAGCTGTGGCTTAAATGGTAGAGCATCAGCCTTGAGCAAAAACACTAAGGGAGAGTATAAGGCTCTGAATCCAAGCCCCAGTATTAGCACAGAAAACAACAAAAACAAAAAACCAGGCAAGTGGGGTATTTAGGAGATTTAGTAGAAAGAATCAATAGGCTTTTGCTTGGGAGAAATAATTTGATCTTTCCCTTTCTGTAGACAGGAGTAGAATAGTTCTCGCATTAATTACTCATATTCCCAAGGTCTCATGCTTCACTTCAGGACTATCCTCCAAACACTGATCTATGAACCAAATCTAAGATGCCCCCACTGCTGGTATTCTTGTGGCACAGGGCCAGCTCCTTATCAGCCTGAAGTTCAGCCTTCACCAATTCAAAAATTAAATGCTGGCTGGGAATGGGGCTTAGTGATGGAGTGCTCGCCTAGCATGCATGAAGCCATAGGTTCAATTCCTCGGTACCACATAAACAGAAAAAGCCAGAAGTGGCACTGTGGCTCAAGTGGTAGAATGCTAGCCTTGAGCAAAAGAAGCTCGGGGACAGTGCCTAGGCCCTGAGTTCAAGCCCCAACACTGACAACAACAAAAAAATTAAATGCTAATATCTACCTATCATGTTTTGGCTCCAGAATCTGAGAGATGAAAACTTTCCTTAAAGGAAATTAGGAAAAAGAGTCAGTACTGGAAGCTGAGCAGCTAAGTGTTTAAAAATAATTATTCTAAAGAAACCTTCACAGAAAAATGAAGAGCTACTTAAATAAAGGTTTCCCAGACTGAGAACAAAATAAAAGGGTTTCAGCAACCCAAGAGAGACACTGGGTATGGAAAATAATTTAACGGTAGAATGGATAACTCAAGCCAGTTGGACAACTTTCTCCAGTTGATGATGAATCTCATTTCTCTGGAAATGCACTGGTATGGTCGTTTCCATCAGGATTGGTGCCAGCAGTCCCTGGGCAAGACAGCAAGAACTTTTGTGAAGGAGTGCTTGCCTCCACCTACCCTGCTTGGAGCTCAGCCTTCCAGAAAGCCAGCTCACCAAGCTCTGCCTCTGAGTGAAGGGCTCTGGACTCCTCTCTCAGAAACAGGAGAACTCCCCATCCCAGCCTGTGTCCTTAGGAGACCTACCTTCCACGTTGGAGACGAAGCCGAGGCTCCGCTTCAGGTCAGAGCAGATGGAGTGGAGACACCATCGGAATTTTGCATCGCAGCGGTATTTGTTGGCCCCGCAAGTGTCATAGCAGACATCCAGCTGGTTACAGCACTTGGTCATTGCTGGGATACCCAAGTCCATCTGCAAAAGGCAAGGGGGAAAGAGCAGGAAGAAATGACACGTTGAGACCACGTAGAGATGGACCGTGGCAGCCTTGCCCACCTCACTAGTAAACAGACAGCTCTCGTTGCCTGTCACATAGGGAGATGGTTTTAGAAACACCAAGGACTTAGTAGTAGTTTAATAAGTGACTCCAGAGCTTTTTCATCCTTTTCTTTAAGATGTTAGTAATTTTCAAACCCACAGGCAGCGATGGCAATGAAAACAGAGACCAGAAAAGAAGTCAATGATAGAGCTTTGGGACATCTAGAGTCAATTAAAATGAACATTTCCATCTGGGATTTTGTTTAAAAAAGGACTCTGAAACTAAAAACTATTTTTTAAAAATGGAGCCTCCACTCATTAGTAAGTCACTGGTATTTTTTAGGGAGCCCTTCATTCTCTAGAGAGCACTTTTTTAAGGGTGTGTATGTATAAGGGAGGAAAGTAGGGTTCAGACTACTCAGCTCCTCAACACAAGCAGACTGTGGTAAACCACAACACTGCCTGAGCACACACATGTGTGTGTTTACCAAGTGTCCTGTAGGCAAGTATAAACGTTATTGCATAAACTCCTCCCCTCCAACAAAAAAAGAAAAGAGAAAATGCAAAGTAAATCCTTGAGTCAACATAAAAAAATGAAGTTGTCTTAGTTTTATGCAATTCCAAATCCTAGTTTACACAGGAAACCCCAGCTACATTTTACATGGGTCCTCTTTTCTAAAAGTAAGGTCAAAGGGCTTCCAAAAAAGTCTGAAAAGGAAATGAATCCCAGGCTTGTTCTTGGGGGAGGCCCCCAGTTTGGGAGAGGGCCAAGTTCTGCTCATATATGCTTCACAGGCAGCTGGATGCAGAACTGAAGATTTCTGTGCTGCTGCTCTTCCAAGGATTGCTGAGCCAGTGTTCTCAGGAAGAAGTCACACTGAACAACAAGCCCCTTCTTCTCCAGCCCCTCACTGGAGAGGCTCACTAACAAGACCACTGTGTCAGGTCTATTTTTGATTATGTTGTGATGTGTTTTCACACATCACAGAGATCACAGAGAACTTCTACCAAAGGTTTATCTGAGAGACAGCTGCCTCAGAGAAAAAGAAACCAAAGAGCTTTCAAAATTCTCTCTTCCCTCAGATCCAATTTACCCCATCGTTCATTATTCCGCTACAGTTCATCAGTGATCATTTCTATCAGTGATAATTCATGGATTACTCTTAGTTATGATTCATGAACCAGGACTGGAATACATACACTTCCTGGAACCTTGAGACCCAGGAAATAGGAGCTGCAGCCGTTGGGCTCCTGAGGTTTGTAGCCAGGTCTGGGCATCGGTGCTTTTCCTAGCACAAGGAAAGAACAGGAAGAAATATTTAGAAATAAAAATTTTGAAAGTCATTTTCCATTCTTCTCTAAAAATCACCTCTAAAAGTCCCCATCAGATATCCACAAGAAATAGTTGTGATATCACAAAAAAAAACTAATGTCAGGTAAATTTCCTCCAAATCTCAAGAAATTTAAGTACGTATTTCCTAACAGTTCTGATTTTCTGAAAATGTAATCTTAGCTGGGTTCTGGTGGCTCACACCTGTAATCCTAGCTACTCAGGAGGCTGAGATCTGAGGATTGCGGTTCAAAGCCAGCCCGGGCAGAAAAGTCTGAGAGACTTATCTCCAACTAACCACCAGAAAACTGGAAATGGCACTGTTGCTCAAAATGGTAGAACACTAACCTTGAGCAAAATTGCTCAGGGATAGTGCCCAGACCCTGAGTTCAAGACCCATCACCAAAAGAAAAAAAAAAAAAAAAGAAAAGTAATATTGACGATAAAGGAGAAGGCAAAACCTCCCAGTTCTAATTCCACAGGCCACTGTGCAGCACACATACAGTGAGGGATCACAAACTGGCAGAATTGGAGTCTTAACAGTACCATAAAGGTTTAAACTAGCTGGGAGAGAATGAGGGAAAGGGTGACACTGTCCAAAAAAAGAAATGCACTAGGGCTGGGAATGTGGCTTAGTGGTAGAGTGCTTGCCTAGCATGTATAAAGCCCTGGGTTCAATTCCTCAGTACCACATAAACAAACAAACAAAAAAAAGCCACAAATGGCACTGTGGCTCAAGTGGTAGAGTGCTAGCCTTGAGCAAAAGAAGCTCAGGGACAGAGCCCAGGCCCTGAGTTTAAGCCCCAGGACTGGAAAAAAAAAAAAAAAAAAAGGAATACACTAGAGCTGGGTACCAGAGGCTCACACCTATAATCCTAGCCACTCAGGAGGCTGAGCTCTGAGGATCACAGTTCAAAGCCAGCCCAGGCAGGAAAGTCCACAAGACTCTACTCTCCAATTAATCCCAGAAAATTGGAAGTGGTACTGTGGTTCAAAGTGCACTAGTCTTGAGCACAAAAGCTCAGGGCCAGAACCCAGGCCCTGAGTTTAATTCCAATGACCAACAAAAAAAGAAAGGAAAGGAAGGAAGGAAGTCTTTATTTGTAACTGTACATCACCTTTATAATAACAATAAAATATTTACCAAAAAAAAGGTTTAAGCTGATTTGGATGCAATATTTTAGGCATTTGGATCAAGGAACTCAGGAATAGTCTAAACAACTTTCTTCCTTCTACATGGCTTTGTTTGTTGTTGTTGTTGTTTTGTTGCAAATGTGTATACAACAAGAAAATGTGTCACTATAAGGAAAGATAGCCCTGACCTGAGGGGCCTTCAGGACAATCGCCTGCAAGAAAACTTGTTGATATCCAGATAAGGATGCTGGGGACTAAGAAGTTGTATGACTTGTTTAAGTTTACACAGGAAAGAGGATAGAAATTAAGAGTTCTTTTTTTCTTTCCTTCCTTCCTCCCTGTCCTCTTTTGTTTCCCCTTTTTTCCCCTTTTCCTCCCTCCAATCTTCTTCCTTCCCTTTCTTCCTTCTCATTAATATTCCCCCAACCACATATTTTATTTCTACTTAATATTATTATTTCAAAACTGAAGAAAAGTCAGAGAAATAAACACTTAGGTAGCCATGCAATGCAAACATAATAAACATTAACATTTGCCAAGTTTGTTATAAATATTTTTCTATTTAATTTAATGTTAGAGTTCAGGTACAGCAGAGGCCCCTTTTTACCCCATCTTCCTATTTTAATTTTAGACATTTAGTCTGTACTTTCGTGTCTCCCTTCCTAACTGTTCCTCAAAAGTATGTGGATTATTCTTGTACTTTTACATTTGAGTTTTAGATTCAGCTTAGCAAATTCTGCAAGAAACCTTGTCAGTATTTATATGAAAAGGCCATTGGATTTACAGGTTAATTTGGAGACAACTGCCTTTTTAGGCGGTCCCGTCCTCTTGAACTTGGGCCCAGTGCTTCCTCTATTTACTTAGTTCTTCCTTTAATCCTGAAACTGTGTGGAAATTTCGGTCACATATTTACTATACCTCCTGTATGTTTATATTATCTAGCTTTTCAAACACAATAAACAATTCCCATCCAGAAGGAGGACCACAAGGCTAGTACAGAAAATTGTACTTCTCTGGAACCCATGTTGCTTCTAGATTTCTGCTCTAGCAGCCAGCCCTAGCCTGCCACCTTGGCTCATGGTCCAAGATGGAGCTCAGCTAATACATCTTATTACCAGCAGATGAAAGGTGTTAGAAGGCTCCAGTCATTCAGCACACACTCGAATGTCACACTCGGCACCTCTCCTTACTGTTTGCCACCCCTTAATTTCAATAGCTACTTGCAAAGGTGGGCTAGGGAATGGAGGCCGTCATGAGCCCAGCTGAAAATTGAGAGGAGGGACTTCTTGTAGAAAAAGGAAAAAATTCCCAGGTGCTGGTGGCTCACGCCTGTAATCTAGCTACTCAGGAGGCTGAGGATTGAAGTTCAAAGCCAACCTGGGCAGGAAAGTCTGTGAGACTCTTACCTCCAATTAACCACCAGAAAAAGTAGTAGAGCACTGGCCTTGAGCTGAAGAGCTGAGGGACAGCACCCAGGCCCAGAGTTCAGGCCCATGATGAAAGAAAATAAGAAAGAGAAAGAAAGGAAGAAAGGAAGAAAGGAAGAAAGGAAGGAAGGAAGAAAGGAAGGAAGGAAGGAAGGAAGGAAGGAAGGAAGGAAGAAAGGAAAAAAGGAAGGAAGGAAGGAAAGAAAGAAGTAAAAAAAGAAGGAAGAAAGAAAGAAAGCACGCACGCACTCAGGGATAGCACCAAGAGTTCAAGCAACAACAATAAGGGGCGGGGGGGGGGGGGCAGAAATCAGGATAGTGAAGTTTGAACTCAGGGCCTTATGCTTGTTAGGTAGGCACTCTACCACTCAAGACTCATCCCCAGACCCTAATCCTTTATTTATTTATTTATTTTTTGCGTCCGGTCATAGGGCCTGAATTCTGGGCCTGGGCGCTGTCCCTCAGCTCTTCAGCTCAAGGCTAGCGCTTTACCACTTGAGCCACAGCACCACTTCTGGCTTTTTTCTTTTTTTGCTTATGTGGTGCCGAGGAATCGAACCCAGGGCCTCAGGCATGCAAGGCAAGCGCTCTACCACTGAGCCACCTTCCCAGCCCCCTAATTCTTTTTTTTTTTTTTTTTTTTTTTTGTCGGTCATGGGGCTTGAACTCTGGGCCTGGGCGCTGTCCCTCAGCTCTTCAGCTCAAGGCGAGCACTCTATCACTTGAGCTACAGCGCCACTTAATTCTTATTTTTAAGACAAGATCTCACTGTGAGCCCAGACTGGCCTCAAACTCTCCATCTTAGCCTGAGTCTCTAGAATGCAGGGGTTAGAAGCCTGTATCACCACATCTGGCTATTTCTTACATTTTAAATCTTTATTAAATTATGGTGGATTAATTGTTCACAGGGTGTGATTTTTTTAGTAAGAGCTCATCTTCATTCTTGTTTTTCAGAGAAATTCCTATGTCCCCATCATACAGCTACAGAGTAGGCCCTTACTTGTTATCTTCTTGTGGTGGTGGTGTTGGGGTGGAGGGTATAATATGAATCCAGGGCATTCTCAATCATCTAGTCACACCCTAGCCCTCCTAAATTTTTGTTTTGTTTTTGCCAGTCCTGGAGCTTGAACTCAGGGCCTGGGCATTGTCCTTGAGCCTCTCTGTGCTCAAGACTAGCACTCTACCACTTGAGCAATAGCACTTCTTCTGGCTTTTTCTGTTTATGTGATACTGAGGAATCAAACCCAGGGCTTCATGCACCCTAGACAAGCACTCTACCACTGAGCCACATTCTCAGCCCTCTAAATTGCTTTTGTTTCTCTCCTCAGATTGTTCTTTTACAAGTGTGCTGTATAAACTACCTTTCTAGACATCAAGAACAAATTTGAACTGGAGAAAAATATGTCCACATTTAATGATGAGGCTCTGTCTTATTGGTTTTGCTAGTCCAGGCTTTTGAAGCAGACGTGGGTGGCATCCTATACTATTTTGTTGTTGTTGTGGGGCTTGAACTCACGGCCTGGCCACTGTCCCTGAGCTTTTCTGCTCAAGGCTAGCACTCTATCACTTTGAGCCACAGTTCCAAGTCTAGTTTTCTGATAGTTAAAGAGTCTTGCAGACTTTCCTGCTTGGGCTGGCTCTGAACCATGTTCCTCAGATCTTAGCCTTCTAAGTAGCTAGGATTACAGGCATGAATCACCAGCTCCCAGCCTCTCTTAACTTTTTTGCACTTAAAGAACTTGAAGCTGGGCTACTCAGGAGGCTGAGATTTTAGGATCATGGTTTGAAGCAGTTGGGAAAGAAAAGTACTTGAGACTCTTATCTCCAATAAACTACTCAGAAAAAGCCAGAAGTAGCTTTGTGGCTCAAGTGGTAGAGCGCTAGCCTTGGGCACAAAGAGACTTTGGGACAGTACCCAGGCCCTGAGTTCAAGCGTCAGGACTAGCAAAAAACAAACAAACAAACAAAACTTACAAGCTAATGCTGGTGGCTCATGCCTATAATACTAGCTATTCAGGAGGCTGAGATCTGGGGACTGGAGTTTGATGCCAGTCAACAAAATTCTTATCTCCAGTTAACCAGCAAAAAAGCCAGAAGTGTAGCTATGGTTCAATTGGTAGAGCACCAGCTTTGAGCAGAAAAAGCCAAGTGAGAACAGGAGGCTCTGAGTTCAAGCCCCAGTACTGGCATTGGGTTGGGGGGGAAGAGGGGGGAGAGAAAGGGAAAGAGGGGGGAGAGAAAGGGAAGGAGGGGGGAGGAAGGGAGGGAGGGAGGGAGGGAGGGAAAACTAAAGCCAAATCTCATGAAAAGTACAACTCTGATATCACAGTTTGAAAGGTAACAGAATGCAGTTCTTCCCTGGCCTGCTGGTAATTAAGGTTATTTCTGTTATATAAAATATTGTATGTTAATTGGAGAAATCTCCTTAGGAGTGAAGCCTACAAAAAAAAAAAAAAGAAAAGAAAAGAATAAAAGGGAGGCTGGTTATTGTCCAGGCATATCACGTTACAGTGGAGTCGTTTTCAGGTTGATGCTTTGAACTAGGTATCAGCAAGCACAAATTGCTTTGATTTTCTGGCTTGAGCTGACAACTTGAAACTCTAATCAGAAAAGGCCAAGAATGGCTCCACCCAGCCCACCGCCTGCTTTGGGTAACCTGCCAACTGAAAGTGGGTTTTATATTATCTTCTTGGTTTGGGGAAAGTCAAAACAAGAATAATGTTTTATGACATATGAAATTCACATTTTAATGTTCATAAAGAAGTTTAATGGGAAGACAGCCATATTCATTTATTATGCATTAGCTATGGTTGTTTTCACGGAAGAAAATCACAGAATATTGTTATAATCTTAAAGTGAGGATGGCTTGCTAATCAAGACTTCAAATTCAGAGGCTATAAAAAGACAGACTTGATCTCATAAAACTTAAAACCTTCTCAGTAAAGTGAAATGCCATAAAACACTTACAAGACAAACAAGAGGGAATTCAGAGCATAGTGAGCCATGACACCCAGCATTCCGCTTCCAGGCCTGTCCACTGTGCCCCAGACCAGGGCCTCACCCCACATTTCATCACACACGACAGTAAAAAGCGGTGGGCTTTCTGTTCCAGGTCAAGGGCTGTGTTTTCCTGAGGGTGAGTTCTTTTCCCCCACCATCTGGTTCTTCTGCATGTATTATTGAGAACACAGCCCATTATATAATATCTACAGCCTGTGGGCCTCCAGACACCCTCAAATTCAGCCTGAGCTAAGGGAAGGATGGTGTTTCAATAAGTAGCCTAGGCTACTGAGTAGCTGAGATTACAGTTGTATACTATGCTATTTGGCTATTAAAGAGACTTTGAAGATATTTTCTCAGTTAGCAACTAAACCTAGAAAGGACTTCTTTTTGAAATACTTGTATTAAATTCTGTGGACCCAGGAACTTCTGAAGTGGCTCTCCTCCAGAGACTTTCCTACAGCAGAGAACAATCACATTGCTTCCAGACACTTCTTCCAAAAGCTGAGAGGTTGTTGCCAAAGCCACTGGGGTTTGTATTGTTAACATTCCTTATATATGTATATGAGAAAACTGAGGGAGCTAAATAACTTGCCCAAGTTCACCAGCAATGAGACAACCCTGCTCCCCGATTCAAACCCATGAGTTTTCCATTATCAGAAATTTTCCAAGCGTGGTTGAAGGAACTCCCATTGAAAGCTCAGCTTTGGGGGTGGGTACAACTCAGTGGTAGCATGTGCCTGGCAATGCATGCAATTCTGGGTCTCCTCTCCAGCACTTGCCACCCTACCACAAACCCACCATGTCAGACTCTCGGAATGAGAAAGGAAATCTGTATTTTACAAAAGATTCTCAAAGGAATCCTGTTCATACTGATGTAAGACCCTTCAGTTCCAGACTAAACTCCCATGGAGTCTTGGTTTCCAATCCAGTCCATTAACAAATATTTGTATGCTGACATGAAAACAAATTGTCTTAAACATAAGAAGCTTGAAGCAATGTAGACATGCAAACCCCCCTTTACCTGTTTGACTAGTTTAACCCACTGAAGTTCTAATCTTTAGTATGCCTTTGCCTGGACCGTGCTTTGCAACCTCCTGGGAAACCTAAGAACCCTGATGTTTAGGGCCCAAATCACAGATGTCCTCACTTAACGAACTTGGTGTTTGGACTTTTAAAATCTCCCTAGGTGATTCTGGTGTAGAGACAAGATAGACCATCATTGCGTAAACAGTGATAAATGTCTATTGATAGAACTTTTTTTTCTTGTAGGCTGTTTGCTAAAGTGTTTCTTCTGGCAATTTAAAAAATACTTGTACTTGTACTTTATATATGTACTTGTTTTTCTCATTATGGCTCCAGGACCCACAGCATCAAGACCACTTGAGATGCAGTCATTATGCAAATTACTGGCCCACCAGACCTGCCAATCAGAAATGTGAGGGGGTGGGGCCAGCAACTGTTAAAGCCCAGAGGTCCCAAAGGGTCAATGAAGTTTGAGAGCCACTACTCTGAAAAGAGGCCTTGTGTACCAGAGGTAGGTCACAAAACAAAGTGAAAAGGAGTAGAGAAACAGTTAAGGATTAGGTGTTCTTTGTTGGAAATATGGAGCACATTCTTATTTGTCCTCTTTGGGCAGAGCTCTGGCTTTGCTCTCCAGGAGTTCCAAAGGTAACCCCTTATTTTCCTGCTTGCTAGGCCCCTCCTTGCAGGATTCTGTTTTGTCCAGAGAGAGCAGTTATTTGCCTTCCTGTTCCCTCTATTGACTATTCCCCTCCCCCACCAGTTGCTGGGGACATCTGCTCTGCCCCTGCCCCCCTCTGCCAGCCACAAGGTGCTGAAATTTGTCATTCTGTTATCCTAAAGAAGGAAAAACGGGGTTTGGCTCTTGGTATCCTAAAAATAAAATCCTCCTGCTGCATGTACTATGATTCTGCCACCTGAAATGCATTCACCCTTTCCTACTGGGCCAGTGCAAACTGTGTCCTAATGCAGCAACAAGGCCTCTGTGGCTGTCCAGGGCACTTGGGGCAAATGTGTGACTTAGGCGTCCAGGTTTGGATGGAGCGAATGTTTTACTTTCTTTACCATACCCTCCTGTGGTTAAATCCGAGTGATGTTTGCCCATCTTCTCCTAGCCAGTGTGTAAGGAAGCCTTTCTCCTCACACTTGACAAGGAGATGGTGTTTCTGGCTATCTCTGGAAAGCTGAGTTTTATCTGTTGACTGGAGAATTTCTCAAATAGATTTTCCTGCATAGGCTAACTTGACTCGCTATTTTCAACTCTAGCCCGGTGAGGGAACGTTGGATAAATTAAAGCATCAGACTTTTGAGACGATTTGCTTTCAAAAGCATAGGCTGGGGCTGGGAGCGCAGCTCCATGGTAGAAGGTACAAGTCCTGGGTTCAATCCTCAGCAACACATTTTAAAGCTCTCCATCTGCCTCAGAAATGACCCAGCCCTTCTTGGCCTAGGAGCCCCACAGGAGACACACCGAGTCGGGCCATGCAGGAGTCGGGCCATGCACCAAGTTCCCTAATGGTGCCTTGAGCTCACATACTTGCTTCCCACCAAACTCTGGAAAGTGCACCTGCTGGTTAACTACAAAGAGTGGCTTATTTGGGGTACAGATTCACTGAACGCCCTGCACCTGCACTGGCTCTCCAGGATGGGCCCAGGGAGGCTCACTCACCATATCGGCACCGGTACTGACAGACTCCGTCCTTGCCCCCCAGCAGCTCCAGGAAGGAATCGAAGTAACTGTTGACCGACTCAAAGCTGCCGCGGAGGTGCCGGAGGCCCCAGTCCGAGTAGGACTCATCTGCTTTGGGGCTGGGGTCGCCCTGAGCCGAGCCACCCCCCAGGCTCAGCCACACCACCACCCAGACGCCCGGGCCCAGCTTCATCCTGCCCACAGGTAGGTTGGCAATCGTTGCTTCTGGCCTCCGACCCCCAGCCAGGGTCCCAGCAAGTCCTGGGCGCCGCTTGGCCCACCCGCCGGCTGGACGTGGGCAGGGACGGGAACAGTGTCTGTGCGCCCCACGAGTGGACTTTAAACAGCACTGCAGGCTGGGATGAGATCAGAGCAATTAGAAAGGGGGCAAAGGTGAAGGAGTGGGAGGGAGGGCCTGCCCGAGGGACAGGGAGCTTCCTCATGGGGGGACCCCACTCCTGCCCTGGAGGAGATGTTTGCTCCCCAACAGCAGGGGGCTACCCCCACAGAATGCTACCCCCACAGCTTGGGGGCAACTGTTGCCAGCTTCGCTCCTGGGGCCAGCTTCTTGACCCAAGAGCTTGTCACCCAAAGTCCTAGCCACACCCTGCACCTGGTCACCTTTACCACCGGGATCTCCCTCCCCGGAGAGCTGAGCGTGCTCCAGGCGTGCTCTGTGCGCGAGTTCTGTGCTCAGGCCCCGCTTCTGCCTGGCTCCTTCCTTGGCTGTCTGACTCATAATCACTGGCCAGGTGAAGGTCCTAACGCTACCTGACCCACACTGCTGGGCCACTTCGCCTCTCTGCGGCATCTCTCGGCAGTACTCCATGGGGAAGCCCTGCGATCCGCCCGCGGCCCCTGCTCAGAGCCTCTGCTCTCAGCGCCTGTCTGCTGAGCATTCCTCAAAGTCCAGGAGTTCATTAGTAAGATTGTTTTGAGATTGGACACTTTAAGATTGTTGACTGAGTCTAGTGTTTGGGCATACATTTTTGTTCATAGTTTGCCCCTGAGTCTGTGAGGAAATAACCCTCAATGGAATCATTTGTAAAAATGATTCATTTCATAGAACAAATGAATCAATTAGCTTCTTTCCCAAATGTCAGGAAAGCCCAATAGAAATGAGCAGTCCCTATATTGACTTAAGAAATGGGTGTGTTTATGGGCTGGGAAGGTGGCTCAGTGGTCGAGTGCTTGCCTTGCATGCATGAGGTCCTGGGTTCGATTCCTTAGCACCACATAAGAAAAAAGCCGGAAGTGGCGTTGTGGCTCAATTGGTAGAGTGCTAGCCTTGAGCTGAAGAGCTGAGGGACAGTGCCCAGGCCCAGGGTTCAGGCCCCAAAACTGGACCCCCCCCCCAAAAAAAGAAATGTATGTGTTTGAAGACTGCAGGAAGAGGTATAGGTTAAAAAAAAAAACCAACTCATATGTACAATTATGTGTCAATTTAAAAAATGAGGAAAAATGGTAAGTCTAATCAATATCTAGAAGAACAAACCCACAGACACAATTCTACAAAGCATGGTAAATATCCCCACTTGGGAGATAAGAAAGCTACACAGGGAATTTAGATGATTTGGTCAAAGCTAAGTCCAGGGTCAGCCTCATAATTTGAAAAGTCCAATCAAAACAAAATGCACAACTTTTTTTTCAATAACAGAAACACTAGCTTGTGAGAAAGCACTTACCAAGCATGCACAAGGCTCTAAATTCGATCCCCAGCACTATCCCAAAAGGAAGTGGGGAGTGCTCAGTAGTGCATGTGTATAATTTCAGGTAATTGGAAGATTCAGATAGAATCATGGTTCAGGGTCATCCTGGGCAAACTGCTCTATGTCAAAAAAGAAAAAGCCCATTGGCGCACATGTGTAATACAAGCCATGTGAGAACCATAAGGTGAAGACTGAGGTTCCAGGCAGCTGGAGAAAAACTTGAGACATTATCTGAAAAATTAAGCAGTCAGGTGCCAGTGGCTCAGGCCTGTAATCCTAAATCCTAGCTATTCAGGAGGCTGAAATATGTGGATTGAGGTTCAAAGCCAGCCCAAGCAGACAAATTCAAGAGACTCCTATCTCCAGGTAACCAGCCTAAAACTGGAAGTGAAGATGTGACTCACGGGGTAGAACCTCAGCTATGAGCAGAAAGAGCTGATTGAAAGCTCAAGGCCTTGAGTCAAACCCGAGTACTAAAAATAAAAAGATAAAAAACGAAAAGCTATCAATATAAAGTGTTTTTTTTTCTTTAAAACATATATAGTATAAGGATGGTTAGCCCAGTGAGCTCCCTTCCCATAGCTTAGCATGCTCCTCTCCCCCTTCCACAGCTTGGTATGCTTCCTTCCTGGGCAACACTAGGCCCATTTAGTCAAGGCAGTAAATAATCAGCCTCCAATCCCCCTTTACCTTGGGATGGCACTCCTCTGGGGCAGCTACCACCATATAAGGCAGCAAGAGCTTCTTAGAGTGACCTTCAGGTCTGGGCAGCTGCAGGGCCCCTCATCTACTACTTGGGCAGCAGCCATCAATCCTAATCCACCATGAGGAAGCCCCTAGCCCTCATGTCCACACCAGGGTCTCTGCTGCTTAGTCCCTCCTAGCCCCTCCTAGTCTCAGTAGGTTATATAGGTCAACCCAGACAATAGCCGGTGCTTCTTCTCACTCCTCCCTTGTGAGAAGGGGTCTTGCTGGCCCGTTTCCCAGCAATAAACCTTCCTTTGCTCTCTGTACCTGCATGTCTGTGTGGTTTTCTGGCAAAAGTCTAATAATCTAACAAGAAGGATACTGACATATTGGTAACAATTCAAAAATCGTCATAATTTTATATAGCATATATTTTAAAATTTGTAATACCTTGCTTTATCATAAGATTTCTTACTTGATATCTGAAATTTACCAAAGTTTATACTTTTAACTACATGAGTTTTAACTGAAAGAAATTTCAGTTGATCTTAACAAATGCAAAGTGGCAAATCATAATTCTTAATTTTGAGAAGGATCCTTGTGCTGGCCTAACTGTAGTGGGATATTGAGGTACTATTTCTCATTTCTGTGGTAAAATAGACATACCCTAACACATTTGAGCTATTTTTGCACATATATAAGGGCACTAAGGTGGCTTGGACATTATTGGGCAGCGGTCTTCATCATCCTAAATTCAAGCTCTGCCTTTTTCCTGTTTCTCTTCCTCAGTTCTAATGAATTTGCCTGTTCTTGTTTGTATCAATAGTTATGCAATAATCAGTCTGGCTTATGCATTTTATGCCTGGCTTACTCCACTTAGCACAATGTTTTTCGGTTCATTTCATATACATCAATACTTCATTATGGTAGGTAACATTGCTGCAACTATTGGCAGATCCCCTGCCTTCCATTTTGGGAAGTTATACACATAGGATTGGATTTGTCATGTCATATGTGTTCAAGTAGACCATTTATTTTTTTCTGGAGAAGTGTCACGGCTCTCCATGGTGTCTGTAGCATTTACATTTCTACCAGTGAGATACAGGGGTTCAGTTCCTCCATGTCCTTGCTAACAAACTAGTTTCTTTTCTTCCCTTCCCTTTTCCTTCCCTCCTTTCTTCCTTATGCCAGAACTCAGGGCTTTGGCACTCTTAGCTTTTTGCTTTTTTCATTTTTCTTTTGTCAGTCATGGGGCCTGAACTCTGGGCCTGAGCACTGTCCCTCAGCTCAAGGCTAGCACTCTACCACTTGAGCCACAGCATCACTTCTGGCTTTTTCTGCTTATGTGGTGCTGAGGAATCCAACCCAGGGCTTCATACATGCAAGGCAAGCACTCTACCACTGAGCCACCTCCCCAGCTTGAGCCACACCTCTACTTCTAGCTTTTATTTTTCCCCAGTGAAAAATTGCAGATAAGACTTTTCTCTTGGACTTTGCTGCCCAGGCTGGCTTCAAACAGATCTCAGCCTCCTGAAAAGCTGGGATTAAAAGAGTGAGCCACTGGCACCTGCCTCTTTTCCCCTTTTCTTCTTTTTTATTTTTTCCCTGCCTGTAGCACAGTGTGAACTCAGTGTCTTATGCTTGCTCAGCTTGCTTGTTCTACTTGTATTCTACCACTAGAGCCACACCCCTAGCCCAGCTTTTGCTGATTCTCTTGGAAATCAAGTCTTGTGGAAGATTCTGCCCAGGCTGTCTTGAATTGTGATCCTCTGGATCTCAGCCTCCTGAGTAGGTAAGGTTATAGGTGTGTGCTACTGGGGCTAGACTGTTTATTCTGTGTGTGAATATACATTAGGGCTTGAACTTGGGACCTGGGCACGCTTTTTCACATACAGCTAGCCATCTACCACTCCAATTCCAACTTCATTTCTGGCTTTTTGGTGGTTAATTGGAGATGAGTCTCATGGACTTTGCTGCTTGACTGGATTGCAATTGTAGTTCCATAGCTCAGCTTCCCCATTATCTAGGATTATAAATGTGTGCCACCAACACCTGACTCGTTTTTACTTTTTTTTTGGGGGGGGGGAGGTTAGTTGGTCATGGGGCTTGAACTCTGGGCCTGGGCACTGTCATCACTGGCCATCCTATCCACCCCAAACAAGTACCATCTGGGTTTGGGAACAGCAGCCCTTGGCGCTGGGAAGGTGGCTCAGTGGTAGAGCATTTGCCTTGCATGCATGAGGCCCTGGGTTTGATTCCTCAGCACCACATAAGCAGAAAAAGCCGGAAGTGGGGCTGAGGCTCAAGTGGTAGAGTGCTGGTCTATAGCTGAAGAGTTGGGGGACAGCGCCCAGGCCGAGAGTTCAGGCCCCACAACCGACCAAAAAAAAAAAAGGAACAGCAGCCCCATCAGACTGGCATCTGTCTCATCAGATAGTGGTAACCTAAAATACCAATATGGAGGATCCTCCTCATAGGAGTCCTTGCAGGACCACATGCATTATAGTATCTGGTATTGCTTGGCCCAAATGACCAATACCTCTAACTTTTGTCTGAGGCAAGATCTGGAGATGGGACATGTGCTCAGGTCCTGCCTGCTTCCAGTGCACAAACCTGCAGCAGATACAAATACCATCTGGGCTGGCTCCTATAATTGAGGAAAGCCTTCACATGAGAGACTGGCAGATGGCCTGATGTTATACACCACCAGCGGTTATAATGCTGGAGAATAACATTTGTTCCCAGTTCAAAATTGCACTCACACCTGTATAAAACTAAAAAGGGGCAATTTGTGCCAACTATGAACACATTTTACATGCAGAGGGCCATGTGGCTCAAGTGGTAGAGTGTTCGCCTTGAGCTGAAGAGCTAAGGGACAGCATCCAGGCCCAGAGTTAAAGCCCCATGACCGACAAAAACAAAAACAAAACAGGAACATAGGAAGGCTTCCTTGACAATCACACTGCCATCAATTACCTACTCTTAATTCCACCATAAGAAATCATGTGCTTCTTTGACCTAACTGACAGCAGCTATGCCCTTAAGGAACAAATCAGGCATCTCAAAGAACTTGCAAAAAATATCCAACAAAATAAAGGGGTATGGGAGCTGTTTAGCTGGCTTATTCCCTGGCACATGTCTATCTTGGCTCCTTTAACTGGAATTTTTTGCTTTATATGAACTGTGCCTTGCCTGCTCAGGTGCATGTAGAACATCCTTGTGGGGAAGATGAGACTTTTCACCCAGTCAGTGTTCCCCACTGAGTATTTTACCCCCTTCTCAGCAGGAAGCAGCTCCAGAAGAAATGACCTTCACCCATACTCCTGATCTGGTGCCCCTATTCAATTATTAAACCAAAAAGTTGGGAATGTTAGCCCAATGAGCTCTCTTCCCATAGCTTAGCATGCTCCTTCCCCTTTCCACAGCTTGGCATGCTCCCTTCCTAAGCAACACTAGGCCATGGAGTAAAGGCAATAATAAATAATCAGCCTCCAAACCCCTTTACCTTGGGATGGCAGTCCTCTGGGGCAGCTACCACCATATAAAGCCCCTTAGAGTGACCTTCAGGTCTGGGCAGCTGCAGGGCCCCTTATCTACTATTGGGCAGCAGCCATCAATCCTAGTCCACCATGCTGAAGCCCCTGGTCCACACATCCACACTGGGGTCTCTGCCTCCTAGCCCTCCTAGCCTCAGTAGGTTATATAGGTCAGGGCAGATGATAGCCAGCGCTTCTCACTCCTCTCTTGTGAGAAGGGGTCTTGCCATTCCCCTTACCAGCAATAAACTTTTTCTTGGTTCTTTGTACTTAGATGTGTGCATGGTTTTCTGGAAAAGTCTAATATACTCAACACCTCTGCCATAAACCTCCCAGCTATCTCCTCTAGGAAGGAAACTTTTCTTGCCTTGTAACGATCTCCATATCCCACCTCCCCCATCTCTCTCTCTCTCTCTCTCTCTCTCTCTCTCTCTCTCTCTCTCTCTCTCTCTCTCTCTCTCTCTCTCTCTCCCTCTCCCTCTCCCTCTCCCTCTCCCCCTCTCTCCTGCTTCCCCCTCTCCCCCCTTCTTCTCCCTTTCCCTCTCCCTCTTTCTCCCCCTCTCCCCCTCCCCCTCTCTCTCTCCCTTCCTCCCTCTCTTCTTCACTCCCTTTCTCCTTCATTCCTTCTCTTCCTCCCTCTCCCTCTTTCCCTCCCTCCCCCTCCCCAATTTCTGCTTCTCTGTTTCTCTCTCTCTCTGATCACCTCCAGACCAGAGATCATTTACCATTATTACATCACCTCCATTCCCACTAACAGCCCTTTGACTTGTGCCCTTGAGAGTGAGATGCAGGATGGGTCTCAGGGACCCCCTCTAGGTTCCCTCTTAAAAGGATCAGTAGTTCCATGAGCCCAAGTCTTTTCTCCATCCTTTCTTTTTTCCTTTCTTTTTTGTTTCTTTTTTTTTTTTTTGGTAAGTTGTGGGGCTTGAACTCTGGGCCCGGACGCTGTCCCTCAGCTCTTCAGCTCAAAGCCAGGACTCTACCTACAACTTGAGCCACGGCGCCACTTCTGGTTTTCTGGTGGTTTATTGGAGATAAGAGTGTCATGGACTTTCCTGCCAGGGCTGGCTTTACAGCAATCCTCAGCTCTCGGCCTCCTGAATAGCTAGGATGACAGGCGTGAGCCACCAAAGCCCAGCTTCCATCGTTGCTCTTGTAAATACATTCTTCCTCTCTGTAGTTGGTCTAGATTCTCTAAGTGAAAATGTCTGCTCCAAGCCTGGGAGCAGTTAAACAGCATACTCCAAACAAACCTATCCTTTTTGCCTTTGGAACTGGTTTCACTAATCCATTCCTTGTCTCTTTTCCTGAGTCTACTCACTTCAGAAATCTGGATTCTTAATTTCTCTTTAGGACAAAACTCTATGAGGTTGCTATAAGCTCCCTGGAGGAACCCCCCCCCCCCCGCCCCCTCCAATTCTCCACTGGCCCTAGAGATTGACACCCACCTAGGAAGAGACAAAGACCATGTGGTGGGATATCATGTGATCTTTACTCTCTCTCTGTAAGCTTTGCCAAAATTGTTCTAAAGGTTTTTGTTCTTGTTATCAATGTTCATTCATGTAGAGATTCTGTTAAATTCTGTTTGTTATTGGCTAAACCTTAAGTTTTGCCTTGTGTTCTGTTTGTTATTGCCTGTTTTTCTAGCATTGACCATGTGGTTCTATCTTACAGTGGGCAAAATGGCTTTTGCCTGTTTGCCATTGGAATTTCAAAAAACTTTATGGCTGATTTCCATTTTTTTTTTTAACTTAAGCATGCGTTAAAGCTTTTGTATACAAGTGTGTGTGTGTGTGAACATATTCAAAGTTATCTCATTGTAATACATGGAAACTGTCATCATGGTGTGAAAATTATTTGCTTTTTGGCTGTAGTTGTTAAAAGGAAAATATCATTATCAATGGAAGTATAAGCCTAAAACCTAACAAACTGCTCTGCCCCTGCAACCTTCAGGCAGTTCTGCAGATAAACTCGTCCACAGGCCAAAGGAAAGAAGCAGGCAGTTTTTTATAGTTTTGTTTAAGAGTTAACCTAAAATAAAAATTAAAAAGAAAATGCTTTCCTCTGGATAAAAAGGTTAAAAAGTAAAAATTATCTTACCCCAAAAGGTTCGTGTTTGTAGCAGATGGCGTAAGTATGTCTTAAAAGACAGAGCAACCCTTACCTCCACAGTTCTATGGCTCCCATTTTTCTACTTAAATCTGTTGTCATGCTCTGGCACTGTGTGTTCACAGCAGATGCCCTGTAATCTCTAACTTCATTTGGAGCTCACTAGTGATGAGCATTCTTAGATTAATTCTTACTTTTTTGTTTGTATTTTTTATTGTAAAAATACTGTACCAGAGGGGTTATAGGCACATGAGTAAGGTAATGAGTACATTTCCTATCAAGCATTATTACCCCCTCCTTTGTTTTTCCCCTAGCATCCCTTCCCTCTCCACCTTTACAACTCCTCCCCCGACCAAACTTATAAAGTTCATTTTCAACATAGTGTCTTTTACATTGTTACAGTGGGTCAACCTGTTTCCTTATTTCAGCATTTTGTTATTTCCCTTCCCCTCCCCAAATTAGAAAAATGTATATATAAGATGCACAATACCCGAATCAAATACAGTAAAACCAGGGGTTATACCATGGGGGAAGAACATACAAAAGAAATAAAAAATTCACATAGTACATTATAAATAAATTAAAAACAACAGCAACAAAGACAAAATCTCTCGTGTCCCTATCTTGGGGTTCATTTCTCTTAGCATCATCTTATATAGTCATATGTACATAGCTTTTGATCTTTTCTGCTTGTCCTAGACATATACTAGTTATTGCAAATAAGGAAACCATGGGACCTATTTTTCTTTGGTCCTGGCTTACTTCACTTAATATAATTTTTTCCAAGTCTTTCCATTTTCTAACAAATGGGGCATGTCATTCTTTCTGATGGAGGCATAGAATTCCATTTTATACACACACACACACACACACACACACACACACATATCACATCACATTTTCTTGATCCATTCATCCACTAAGGGGTACCTGGGTTGATTCCATATCTTAGCTATAGTGAATAATGCTGCAATAATTGTAGGTGTCCTGGTAGCTTTATTATGTTCTTGTTCATGATCATTTGGGTAAATGCCCAAAAGTGGATTGCTGGGTCATAGAGGAGCTCTATGTGGAGTCTTTTGAGGAACCTCCTTACTGCTTTCCAAAGTCGCTGAACAAGTTTACACTCCCACCAGCAATGCAGTAGGGTTCCCTTTTGGCCACATCCCCTCCAGTATCTGTTGTTACTAGATTTCTTGATTATAACCATTATAACTGGGGTGAGGTGGAATCTGTGTTGTTTTGATTTGCATTACTTTTATGGCTAGAGAAGTTAAGCATTTCTTCCTGTGTCTATTGGTCATTTTTTTACATTAAAAAATTTTAATTTATTGTTACTGTAGAGCTGATATACAGAGGGGTAACCATTTCATACATCAGGTAATCAGAACTATATTTCTTTATCTTTTAATTTTTTTCCCATTCTTCCCCCCCACTCCCTCCCACTCTCCCTATTGGTCATTTTTATTTCCTCTTCAAAGTGTCTCTCTTTAAGTCTTTAGCCTACTTATTAATCGGGTGGTTGTTTCTTTGAGGATTTGTTGTTTGGGGACTTTTTTGAGTTCTAAGTATATTTTAGGTATGAGACCCTTGACTGTTGTATGGCTAGTGAAGATCTTCTCCCAATCTGTGGGCTTTCTATTGATCTTGTTTGCTATGTCCTTTGCCATACAGAAACTGCAGTTTCATGCAATCCCATTTGTCCAAACTCTCTTTGACTTGTTTGTTTCTGGATCTTTATTAGGAAATTTTCGACCTGTGCCAAGGAGCCCTAGAGTTTCTCCTATTCTTTCTTGTAATGTTTTCAGGGTGTCTGCTTTGACAACTCCATTTGGAGTTGATTCTGGTGCAGGGTGATATATAAGGTTCTAGCTTTAGTTTTCTAGAGATATTTAACCAATTTTGCCAGCACCGTTTACTGAAGAGGCTGTCTTTCTTGCATTCTATTTTTTTAACTCCCTTATTGAAGATTAGGTGGCTATAGGTCTGTGGGTTCATTTCTGGGTCTTCAGTTCTATTCCATTGGTCCTCAGGTCTGTTCTTGTGTCAGTACCAAGCTGTTTTGATTACTATGACTTTGTAGTAGAGTTTGAAGATTGATATTGATATTCCTCCAGCACTGTTTTTTCTGCTAAGGATTGTTTTTGCTATTCGGGGTCTTTATTGTTCCATATGAATTTTTTTTGTTTTGTTTTGTTTTGTCGGTCGTGAGTCTTGAACTCTGGGCCTGAATGCTGTCCCTTAGCTCTTCAGCTTAAGGTGAGCGCTCTACCGCTTGAGCCACAGTGCCACTTCCAGTTTTCTAGTGGTTTATTGGAGATAAGAGTCTTACGGACTTTCCTGCCCAGGCTGGCTTTGAACCATAATCCTCAGATCTCAGCCTCCTGAGTAGCTAGGATTATAGGCGTGAGCCACTGGCGCCTGGCTCCATATGAATTTTTGGGTAGTTTCTTCTATTTCCCAACAAGGTTGGAATATTGATAGGTATCACATTGAATTTGTATATAGCCTTTGGCAGTAATGCCATTTTCACAATATTAATCCTCCCAATCCAGGAGCATGGGAGGTTTTTCCACTTCCTTAGTTCTGCTTTAATTTCTTTTTTTCAGGTTTTTAAAGTTTTCATCATAGAGGTCCTTCATTTCTTTGGTTAAGTTAATTCCTAGGTATTTTATTTTTTGTGGGGCTGTTACAAAAGACGTTGTTTTCCTGATTTCAGCCACACTCTTCTCGTTGTTGGCATACAGAAAAGCCATTGATTTTTTAGGGTTACTTTTATACCCTGCTACTTTGCCAAAGTTTCAAATCAGCTTGAGTAGCTTGAGAGTGGAGTCCGTGGGATTCTTTAAATACAAGATCATGTCATCTGCAAAGAAGGAGAGTTTTACTTCATCTTTCCTTTATTAGATCCCCTTTATGTTTACATCTTGTCTTATTGCTCTAGTGAGGCATTCTAATACTAAATTGAAGAGAAGTGGAGAGAGTGGACATCCTGGTTTCATTCCTGAATTTAGAGGAAATGGCTTTAGTTTTTCACCATTAAGTATAATGCTGGCTGTGGGTTTGTCATACACAGCCTTTATTATATTGAGGAATGTTCCCTGGATTCCTAGTTTTCCCAGAGCTTTCATCATAAAGTGGTGTTGGATCTTATCAAATGCTTTTTCTGCATCTATTGAGAAAATCATGTGGTTCTTGTCCTTGCTCTTGTTATTGTGGTGAATTACATTAATTGATTTGCATATATTGAACTAGCTTTGCATCCCTGAAATGAATCCTGTTTGATCATGGTGTATGATTTTTTTGATGACTTGTTGAAGCCAGTTGGCCAAAGTTTTGTTGAGAAGTGTTGCATCGATGTTCACCAAAGAAATGGGTCTATAATTCTCTTTCTTTGATGAGTCCCTGTCTGGTTTTGGGATGAGGGTTATGATGGCTTCATAGAGTTTGGTAGTGAACTTTCACTTTCAATTTCATTGAAGAGTTGGAGGAGGAGTATTGGTGTGAGTTCTGCTTTGAAGGTCAACTGTAAATCCATCCCATCCTGGGCTTTTCTTGGGTGGGAGATCTCTTATTGCTGTTTCTATTTTGATGCTTGATATGGTTCTGTTAAGGTGTTTAAAATCATCTTGGTTTAGTTTGGGCATGTCAATATTTGCTAGAAATTCATCCATTTCTTCCAGCTTCTCAAACTTATTAGCATAAAGGCTAATAAAGTATTAGCATAAAGTATTCCCTTATAATGTTCTAAATCTTGGTTGTTTCTGTGGTGATGTTTTCATTCTCATCTCTGAGTTTATTTGGGTGTGTTCTCTTCTTTTTCTGATAAGATTTGCTAAGAGTCTGTCAATTTTGTTATTTTTTTTTTGAAGAACCAACTCTTTGTTTTGTTCATTCTTTCTATTTTTTTGGACTCTAATTCATTTAATTATTTGCTTCAGTCTACTGGATTGGGATTTAGAAATGAACACTTTTAACTCAAATGCCATTTTCCCCTGTTTAATATGTAAGCTGCTTTGGATGTAGAGCTAAAAGGACACCTTCATTCTTTGTTGTAATCACAAAGGTCTAGTGACACCTACAATGTCTTAACCTGAATTAGTATCCTAAAGTGTTATATGCAATCAAGGATAACTATATTTCTATTTGATCTCCTTGTTGCTTTAACTGGAAATAATAATGGATTTTGTGGCAAAGATCATGGTTCAATGCCAGCTTGGGAAGAAACTCCCTTTGAGACTCCATCTCCCAATTAACCAGCAAAGAGCCAGGCTAGAAGCTGGCTCAAAGACCCTCATCTCTAAATAACCAGCATTATTCAGGAAATGATACTATGGTTCAAAGTGGTAGAGTACTAGCCTAGAGCAGAAGTGCTCAGGGACAGTGTTTCAAGCCTTGAGTTCAAACCCCATGATGGGCAAAAGAGATGCCAACTGGAAAAAGGCATCCCAGCACCAAGCACAAGAGAAGATGGTGTCACATCCAAAATGGAGTTGCCCTTTTAAAATTAACCAGAGCTGGGAGATCAAAAGAAAGCAGTTAATACCTGTAAGGTATATTAAATAGATTTCATTAGGTAGCCAAGGAAGAGAACACCACACAGTATTCAGGCAGGAAAAGAAGTTTTATTTACCAAACTGCTGCCCTCACTGTGCTTGGTGGAAAGGCATGGCCAAAAGGGATGACTCACCCCAGGCCAGGGCTTACCTAGGCCATGGACAGCAAGAGGTGTGGCCAGGTGGGGGAAAGGTGTGGCCACACTGGATCTGGATGTGACCTCAGGGACCCTCCAATGGTCAGATGGGAGGTGTGACCAGGGGCAGCCTAAGATGTGACCTAGAAGAAGGAGGAGATTAAAAAATAAAAAAAAAATAAAAAAAAGAGGAGGAGGTGACTGCTTCCAGGTATGCCAGTTACCTGGGTAACACAGCTACTGGGCAGAAATTTAGCCAAGAGGTAAGGAGGTGTCTGTACAGGGCCTGCATGGCCCAGGGCAGACCTTACAATGCCCATCTAATTAATTAATACCCATTAATGCTCAGCTAATGTCCATACTGAAGTAGGCCCCGAGAGGAGACTTGAGCTGGTACAGCTTCTTTCCAGGCTTTGCCTTTGTTTTAGGGATTTTAGAAAAAACTTTTAAACAAGGTTAACTAGACCTTGGCTCCAACCAGTCCAGTTCTTGGAATGGAAAGAATGCCTCTAGGTCCCCCTCCCCTTAACAAACTAACCCACCTTGATTGTTCAGTTAAGGACTGACACATAAAACAGATAGGGGGGTGGTAGAGCGCTTGCCTTGCATGCATGAGGCGCTGGGTTCGATTCCTCAGCACCACATAAGCAAAAAGAAAAAAGCTGGAAGTGGTGCTGTGGCTCAAGTGGTAGAGCGCTAGCCTTGAGCTGAAGAGCTGACAGCGCCAGGCCCAGAGTTCAGGCCCCTCGACCGGACCCAAAAAACAAAAAACAAAAAACAGGTTGTAATCTGGCTCCAACTGGGACACCACATGCGTACGGTAAACCCTGCCTTTTGCACATGCTTACGGTAAACTCCGCCTATTGGCCACCTGTGTGTGGTCTGGTATGACCCCATTGGTCACCTGCGTGTGACCAGGCTTGACCTCATGGATTTTGCCTTTAAAAACCAAAGAATGGGGGTCACTCAGGGTCACAGTATCAGCTCCTGAGCCTGTGCTACAGCCCTGGCCATTCAGTGTAGGAACCTTCTCAATAAAGTTGCTTCTTTATTAACAACTTTGTTGCGGTGGCTCTGTCACTCCAGATGACTAGGTGGGCTTGCCTGCCTGAGTAGGGGTCTTCCTACTACATTTGATGGGGGCTCGTCTGGGATAGAGTTCTTAGCCACTCCAACCTGCGGGGGATTGAAGTCCCTGACGGGGAGGACAGTGTGTGGGCACTCGGCTGTTGGAGAGAAGTTCTGAAAAAAGCCTCGAGGTAAGCACGGTCAACCTACGTAGAGAAGACACCAGAGTGAGGCCAAAAGTAGGGTGAGACTGGACACAGCAGAGTCCCCTACGGCCGAGGAGGTCCAGGGACGCCTGGACCCCTCAATTCCACCAGTCCTAGCAGTCCTAGTTGGATGGGGCTTGCTTGTGGAGAAAATAGGTTGAGAAAAAAAAGTAACTTTTGGTTTTGGGATCCCTCCTCATTCTGTGTATAATCGTGTCTGTCTGTGTCTCATTGTGGCAAAGATTGCAGTTCAAAGCCAGCCCAGGCTGAAAAACCCCTAAGACTCCATCTCCCAACTAACCTGCAAAGAGCCAGGCTGGAAGCATGGCTCAAGACTCATCTCTAACCAGCCAAACACTGCAAGTGGTACTGTAACTCAACAGGGTAGAGCTCTAGCCTTGAGCAGAAGTGCTCAGGGATAGTGCTCAGGCCTTGAGTTCAAACCTCTGTGAATACCAACTGGGTCAAGCCATCCCAGTAATGAGCACCTAGACTCAGCCAGTCCGGGGAACAAGGGAACATGGAGAGGAGTAAGAGGAGATGATGTCACATCAGCCACTTTGTGCCTGCCCTTTCAAAATTAACCAGAGCTGGGAGGTCAATAGAAGTAAGAAGCCTGCCCATCTAGTGTCCATACCTGTCTACCTATTAACTGGACAGGAATTTATATTTTTGCCTTTGTTACCTGACTTCTCTACCTAGTCACCAGACGTCAGAAGTAGCTAGGGACATTTCTACCAACATTTTCAGCCCCAAGTTCTTCCTCTTGCCATTTATTTGCTCTCTAGTATTTTTTTTTCCAGCTCCTTGATGCCTCATGAGACTTTCTCCAGACTTCACCTAAGGACTCATGCCACCAAGGGACAGCTGCTGCTCACTGCCTTCTGGGAGGGGACCAAATTCCAGCCTTTTATCCCTAATGTCAATGTCCCTTGTCAGCAGGAAGTAGCCAGAGAGAATCCTCACCCTATTTCATGATTATTAAAAGACTGGAATGTAAGGTCCACTCCTGAATGGCAAGAAGACTCCACCCTTCTCACAGCAAAGTCTCCACCCAGTACCTGCGTTACCTAGGCAACTGGCACACCTGGAAGATGTCACATCTGCATCTGTTGAGGTCACATCTGAATTCGATGTGGCCACACCTTTCTCCACCCATACCCTAGATAAGGCCTAGCCCAGGCTCAGATGCCCATTTTTTCCCAGCTCTTTCCCAGCTTATTCCCAGCTTTTTCCCAGGCCTTTCCCAGCCACGTGGAGGTCCAACATGGCCTGGTGCCATCCAGAACGATGAATAAACCTACCCCTTACCTGAATACCACGTGTGTGGTGCTGTTCTTACTTAGCTGCCTCTTTTTAAAAACCTAACAGTTTGGACATTACCAAAAATTTTAAAGAATTGTCATATTGTTTTAAAAGGCTTTTAAAGGATTCTTTAACTTGAAAATTAGAAAATCTCGTATTTTAAAATCTAATATTTTAAGATGCATTGGCTGTTTGGGATTTAGTTCCCTGCTAAAATTTGGGGATAAATATTAAAAATTTAAGTGTAAAGGTTAGTTTAACACTGTCAAAGATGTTACCTGTTCTATCTATCTAAAACTGTGTATTTCATTCAAGAACCAAGGGGGGGGGGAGGGAAAAATTGTCATTTGAGTTTAAAAGGTTTAATGTGTATCTGTTTTAAAACAAGCAGCCAAGAGACAATGAGTGACACTTGGCCTCAAGATTTCAAGGGATCTTTTCAAAATGCAAATGAAAACTAAAGTATAAAGTATTAAAGGAGATTAAAAAATTAGAAATGGATTTTTGGATATAAAGTTTAAAAGTAAAATTGTTCTTAGCATTTGTCTCAAAGTGCACAAAGAAAAAATTAGGATTACCAAAATAATTGCTATTCCAGTTTGCTCTTATAGGTTTTTTAAGTTTTCAGCAAGCCCAGAGCAAAGCACAGAGGATTCTTACAAGTTTGTCAGATGTAACTTTGGCTCTAAATAAGTTTCAGGTAAGGGCTGGGAAGGTGGCTCAGTGGTAGAGCGCTTGCCTTGCATGCCTGAGGCCCTGGGTTCTATTCCTTAGCACCACATAAGCAAAAAGAAAAAAGCCAGAAGTGGCGTTGTGGCTCAAGTGGTAGAGTGCTAGACTTGAGCTGAAGAGTTGAGGGACAGCGTCCAGGCCCCAAGTTCAGGCCCCATGACCGGACCCCCCCCCAAAAAAAAAATGTTTCAGGTAAGAGCATGCTTAAAAGCTACTTCTATGCTGACCACCTTGTTGCTTTTAATTGGAGTAAAGTGGCCTTTTATAAGACTCATTGATCTGCAAACTGGTTCAAAGCCAGCCCAGGCGCAAAAAGGTCCCTGTGAGACTGTCACCTCTACTCAGCCAGCAGAGTGCTGAAAGAGCAAGCAGAGTTGCTTTGAGACTCAAAGTGGCAGAGTGCTAGCCTTGAGCTGTAGAGCTGAGGGACAGCACTCAGGCCCTGAGTTCAAGTCCAGTGACCAGCTAAAGGAAATTCCAATGAGGCATTTATCCCAGTGTAGAGAAGATACTCCTGGGACAAGAGCAATGGAGGTGCATCCAGAGGCAGTAAGCCATTGCTTGGATGGCAGAAATGTCAGGTCCTATAGTCATTTGTGCATGGCCCTTCAAGAATTGGTCAGAGCCAGGAGGTCATGGGAAGATAGTTTGTAAGTATGCCTAATGTCCATGACTATCTACCTTGTAAGGGACAGGAACTTGCTATCCTCTGTGATAGTAGTAAAAAGCTAAAGTTAAAATGTGGGGGATAGTTTAAATCCCAACCCCTATATGTGCCAAAAATTCTAATTGGCAGTAACTTTTGAGCTGACACCAGCTACATGAAATTCATCTGCTCAGGAAAAAGTTTGTAAGCCTGAGAGTGTGTTTCTACTGATAGCTGCCTGAAGGCCTACACAGGTAACTTAGGCATTGTTAGTATCATTAGAGATCACATTCCTAAGCCATCCAGAAAGATGCTTTTGCAAACCAGAGTGCTAAACAAGCTATACTGCTGTAGCCAGAGGAAAGGTCTGTGCATTTGTCAAAAGTTAAAATATTGTTCTTAATGACATTTAACCCTGGTAACCTCTCTTTGTAAAATAGGCTAGGGTTATAGGTTCCTGGCTAGGTAGGATCAACACCCCAAGCCAGCTTGAAGAAGTTACAGAAGATGAATCTTTGCCCATCTTCCCCCTTTAAGAACAAGGAACCAGAGTCACTTAAAAAAAAAAGTGGCAAAATAGACAGAAGGAAAAGGCATGAAAAATAGTAGTACAGGCCTGAGCCCTCTATATCTGCCTGAAAAATCCTAGCCTTATTAAAAGAACTATCTAGTTTAAAAGGTTGTCATCTTGGTAAATTGTCCTGGGCTATTGTCTAAATAGTCTTAAAAACTAGTGGGCTCACAGACTGCCAAGTCTATGTATTACTTGTATCCTTAACCAGCTTGTGTAGGAATTTGCAGCCCAGCATGTGGTGTGACAGTCCCTTGGAGCCACTGAGAGACGCTGCTGCTGCTGCTGCTGCTGCTGCTGCACACCTAATGGGTAAAGCTCAACGACAGCCTGACAGTCACCTGGAGGAAATATACATCATCACCAAGACCACCTTCACCGTGGTAAAAGTAGACTAAACTGCCAGATTCCATCACCTGAGACTGCTTCTCGGTTGAAAGCTGCTAAAACTAAGATCTTGTGGGACATTCTTTTGGCAATATCCAGAAACCCTCTCTACTCCCACAGTGGATATTGGGGGCAAGGATATCACTGGCCTGCTGTAGGCACTTCAGGGTCACAGCCTAGTTTGGCTCTGGTATTGTAATAATCTGCTTCCTCCCAGGTGTGGGTTAAAGATAAAGGAGAGATTTTTTTTATCAATGGAGGTAGTAAATGAGACCCAGCCCTACTCTTAGCCTTAAAATCTAGCAAGCTTCTGCATCCCAGTGGTGCTTTCAGGCTGTTCTGAGATAACTTGGTTCCGCAAGCCAAAGGAAAATTGGGCAGTTTTGAAGTCTACCCACAAAGAAGCTCAAGGAATTGTAAAGAAGAGGAGGGTAGTAAAGAAAGCCTTGGGAAAGGAATTGGGGAAAAAAGGATTGTCTTAAAATGTTTGTAAAGAAGACAAACCTCAGAAAGTTTAGGTATGTAGCAAATGGTATGAATGTGTCTTAAAATTAAAGCTTACGAGTACAGCTGGTATAAAATTAAGTTAGCTGTAATATATGGAGTCAGGACTGGTGAAAAAAATGTAAAGGCCTTTGGTAATGTTAATTTTGTTACTCACAATCGGACCTTGTATACTCAACAGACTGGTGTCCTTTGTAAAAGAAAAAGATCAGCGCAGTCCATCTATTAGTTCTGAGATCCCAATACCAAACTGTAAATATAAAAGACTGTGCCAATTAGGGGACCACGATTGGTCCCTGATGTTCTAGAAGAGGAGGGAATGAGGAACCTAAGCAACTCCATTTCACTTAAGACTCCCATCTCAGTTCTGCAACTTAACCCTTGACCCACTTCAGCCCCAATGCCTGGAATTACGAAATCTGAAACTCCAGAACAGCCCCTCCTGGGGTCTGGTGACCATTATCTAAACCAGACACCCTGCAGTTTAGCACCTATCCTCTTGAGACTCCCCTGTGGTGCAAGCCAACCAGTTTAAAGTACATCAGCCCCCTTGATCTAACCAACAACTTGTATGCAAAGCCCCTGCCTTCCCTAAAAAATGTATAAAAAGTGCTGTAACCCTGGGCTCGGGGCCTCTCAGCATCATGGGCTGCTGCCATGTACGCGGGGGACCAAGCTCAAGTTTGCAATAAAGACTCCTTTGCTTTTACATTGGTGACGGTCTCTGGTGGTCTTTTGGGTAAGGATTTCCAAATTCAGCTTTACAAAATCCAGTCCCTTGTACAACCTCCAATCTCCCGTGGAAAGGTCTGTAACCCTCACTGCTCCTCAAACAGCCCTTGCCTATTGATGGTCGAGTTTGGCCTATTCCTTTTCTGTTCTCCATTTTCCCAACAGAGAATTCCTTCCTTTTCAGTTTCAGTTTCATGGAGAAGTTTCAGGAGCTGCTGTGTTAGCTCCTCTGTAGAATTTGTAAGGTCTGCACAGGGACACCTCCCTCCCTCTTGGCTGTTTCCACTCAGTATCTCTTACCTTGGTAACTGGCAGATCTGGAAGCAGTCTTCAGAGCCTGGACCACCTCTGGTCACATGCCTCTCATCAGACCTTAGGAGGGTCCCAGACCCTGGGTCATGTCCTGATCCAGTGTGGCCACACCTTTCCCCCACCTGGCCACACTTCCTTCTGTCCCTGGCCTAGATAAGTCCTGGCCCAGAGGTGGGTCACCCCTCTTCCTCCCCTCCCCCCCTTTCCTTTTCAGCCATGCTTCACCATGCATGGCTGGGGCAGCAGTTCAGTAAATAAACTACTTTTCCTGCCTGAATAGCGCATGGTGTTCTCTTCATGGGCTATCTAATGAAACCTACCTAGTTAATATAGCTTACAGAATTCAGCAATGAACAATCCAGTCCTGGGTTCTTGTTATTGGAAAAGTTTTATTGCTGTTTTCAAGATCATTGTTTATTACTGATTTGTCTAGGTAATTTATATTTTAGTTAGTATAGATTAATAGTATAAAGAAACTTTATTGTGATAATTCCATAGATATGTCTAGTGTACTTTGAAAAAGGGGAGAGCAGAAAGGAGTAGAGTATAGAAATAATGGAGGATATGGACTTGTTCAAACTGTTTGCTCGATTTTGTTATATTGTTTGTGTGTGTGTGTGTGTGTGTGTGTGTGTGAACATGTCAGTTCTCTTCACCCTTCAGTATCCTTTTCTCCCTCCCACTTCTGCTGATCTCCCACCAAACAGTCCCTCTCATATTCTCCTCCTCCTCCTCCTCCTCCTTCTTCTCCTCCTCCTCCTTCTCCTCCTTCTCTTCCTCTTCCTCTTCATTTTAGGTCTAGATTCCATAAGTGAGCAAAAGCATGATATATTTAATATATTGAGAACATAACTTCATTTTCTTTTATGGCTGTGTGATCATCTGTGGTGTATATGTACCAGTTTTCCTTATTCATATTCACTCATGAGTGTTGGGCACCTTGGCTGATTTTAGAGTTTGGCAATTATGAACAACACTATAATAAACATAGATATTAGGTAGCTTTTTTGTATATTTACTCTCCTTCAGATATATGTCAAAAATGCTATGGGGGGGGGCTGGGAAGGTGGCTCAGTGATAGAGCACTTGCCTTGCATGCATGAGGCCCTGGGTTCAATTCCTCAGCACTACATAAAAAGAAAAAAGCGGGAAGTGGGGCTGTGGCTCAAGTGGTAGAGCGCTAGCCTTGAGCTGAAGAGCTGAGGGACAGCGCCCAGGCCCAGAGTTCAGGCCCACGATCGGACCCCCCCCCAAAAAATGGTATGGGGGGGGGTCATAGTCAGTTCTGTTTTAGTTTTTTCCAGGAGCCTCCGTATTGATTTCTATAATAATTGTACTAGTTTACATTCCCACCAGTAGTAGAATAGGGCTCTCACCACCATTTGTTGTTTTCTTGATGGTTGCCATTCTGACGGGGCATATGGAATTTTGTTTCATTTTTGATTAGCCATCTCTGTGGCTAAGGATATTGAATATTTCTTCATGTGTCTATCATTTGTGCTTGCATGTGTTATGAGAGCACTCTAGCACCAAGCCGCATGCTCAGCCCTGCTTCTGTAACTTGGGCCATGGGCACTAGAAATGGAGGTGAGAGCCATAACTGGGTTACTATCAAGGAGAAATTGGGAAGGATTCTGGAGAACCTTTGGGTTGATTGTAAGTGCAAATGGAGCATCTGAAGCAAAGTTTGGATCTGATCAGCTGGACATTCAGTGGGTTCCTGAAACCATCCATCCCTAAGCAGTCCTGGGTTATGTGACTTCTTGCCCTGGTTAAAAGGGTTAAGGTCAGGCATCCCCTTTTCAGGCAATGAACTATTTATCTCTTTTTGCCTTTGGTAGCACTAAGGCTTGGATTCAGTGCTTCATGCTTGCTTAAGTGGGCACTCTACCACTTCAGCCATGCTTCCAGCCCTTTATGCCTTGGTTATTTGGGTGGTTTTTTTTTTTGTTGTTGTTGTTTGGTCCAGTCGTGGGGCCTGAACTCTGGGCCTGGACACTGTCCCTCAGCTCTTCAGCTCAAGGCTAGCACTCTACCACTTGAACCACAGCACAATTTATGGTTTTTTTTTTCTTTTTTGCTTATGTGGTGCTGAGGAATCGAACCCAGGGCCTCATGCATGCAAGGCAAGCACTCTACCACTGAGCCACCTTCCCAGCCCCTGCCTTGGTTATTTGGGAGATAGACTCTATCTGTTTTACCTAGGTCAGCCTGGATCGCAGTGCTCTTTATTTTATTAGCA